>NC_037672.1:61236829-61536829 GCF_003255815.1 Theropithecus gelada | reverse complement strand
TTTTATGACTGTCATACCATTTCTAAGAATGTCAAAACCTGAAAAGAACATTTTAAGAAATTAATTTTCTGAAGCCAGAAAGGTCCATAATCTCCTTAAGTACTTTATGTTTAATTTTAGTTAATATTTATAAATATTATTTTCTCACCAGAATGTACAACTTCTTTCTCAAAGCTAGAAAGTTATCTAATTCACAAGATTAAATTCATTGTCACTAATTGAACTACGTAATGGGAAATAGCTCAAGCTACTTATTTTGTACTCCAGTAATTTCTCTTTTCCTCTGCCTAAGTGTCCTATCTTCTTGGAAAAATTTCGCAGTAAGGCAGTGGAGCGAAGTAATCTATCTTGGCACAACATTTTTCCAAACATTATTTTGAGATTGCTTTCAACAGTGTTAAATTGACTTAAAAAACTAAGTGGGGGATTAATGACTAAAGCCAGGGGTAAACCAAACAAAACAAGATACCTCATATTACTGCAAACTGTTAATTTTACCAGTCTATATATGTATTTGAGACCAAAGAAGGAAGGAGAATTGAAAAGTTCTCCCTTTCAAAAAGTATCATTAATAAATGCATTGACATATGTGCCAAATATAATTGAGGCAACATGAATTCAGAAGATTAATACATCAAAACGTTTTCATTGCAGATGGTTGACTCCACAGAAGTAACAACTATGCTCACTTAATATCACTTTGCTTAGAATCCCTGAAGAGAAATGCTTGAAAGGACATTATTTATTCCAAAGAAGGTCTAAATCAAAGTACTAGGAATAAAATATTTAAAGTGGTAAAGGAATACCTGAAACAAATGAAATACTAGGGAAAAATTAAAAATACTAAATATCTTTGTGCACTGATGGTTAGGTTAGGTTAGGTTGCAGGAAAGCATACAAGATTTACATGAAGAGTTCTTTTTAAACTCTGGAATTCAGAAATACAATATTTCTGAACATTTGAGATGTTCACATATGTCAAAGTTTGTCCATAGATCTATATTTCACATTAAAAGATATTTTAAAAACTGATGAGTATAATAAAATTCCAGTTGTTAAAATACTATTTTCAACTTAATGATATAAATATAATCAGAACATTATACTGAAGTACATTCGTTGCTCAAGCAGAGTTAGGCAATAATTTAAAAAACAATGGATTAATACCGTGTGTGTGTGTGTGTGTGTGTGTGTGTGTGCGCGCGCACGCAAAAGAGAGAGAGAGAGAAAGAAAGAGAGCATATGAGTGAGAGGAGCAGCCTCTGTACCCAGCCCAGCAGCTAGCACCCATCCAGCCTATGATCACATTCAGATAATATCTGTTGAGTGAATAAGGGTGTTATTAGTTTGCTAGGGCTGCAAACAAAATCTCACAGATTGGGTGGCTTAAACAACAGAAATGTATTTTCTTAGGGTTTTGGAGGCTGGAAGTCCAAGACCAAGGTATCAGCAGGTCCCTTTGAGGCCTCTCTCACTGGCTCGCAGATGGCTGGCTGCCTCCTTGCTGTGCCCTCAGGTGGTCTTTCCTCTGTGCAGACACATACCTGATATCTCTTTCTGTGTCCAAATTTTCTCTTGTTATGAGGATACCAGTCAGAGTGGATCAGAGCCCACCCTTATGACTTTATTTAATCTTAATTATGTCTTTGAATGTCCTATCTCCAAGTACGGTCACATTCTGGGGTTAGGACATCAACAAACACATGAATTTTGAGAGGACAGAATTCAGCTCAAAATATAGGGGTCTATCATTGCATTTGAGTACATTATAAGACCTTATTAAAAATTAGTAGAGCTTATTTTCTCAATGTAGGAAAGATTTTTTATATTATTTAGTACTGATAAATGAAACAGTTCTGTTTAGTACACAGTGTGGTATTATCTACTGAAAACAACTGCATTCACTTAAGTTTCTTAATGCTTGATTTAAAGTTTTATTTACATCTTTTGACAACATAATAGATTGATTTCCTTTCCTCTTTTGGCTGTTTTACACGATTAAATGAAAGTTACAATGATAGATGGGTTAGATTAATTCAGTCTTCTCCTTACCTTCACACATTACTCTAAACAAACTATGCTGTTGGCAAGATGGAGCTCAATTTAAAATTGATAACACTGAGCCGATAATTATTCAGTGAAAGCTTAGATTCCATTAAATCTAAAACCTGAGCCTAGTTTGTAGAAAATTGTTCCTGGGAAGCTGACTTTCACTAGGTCCTATAGTAAACACTATGGTATGTGCTAGGATTGTTACTTTGTAACTTGTAGCTACTGGCGGGTAGGCACATTACTTGAGTTTGGAAGAGTTGATAGGAATGAAAGTATAAATCCACCAGTAGAAACACAAAGGTAATTTCCTGAAGGCCACAGTAGGTCTTCACCCCAAAGAGACATTATCCTGATAGTGAATGTTTTATGGGGCCTGGAGGCAGGGAAGCCTGACCTCTGCCTCAGAGTGCTGCCACTTCATATTTGGTGTATGTAGAAAACTACATGTTGCAACCTGAATCCTTTACTTACATTAAAGGAACATGTAGCCTTTGCCTGGCTCTCTGGGTATCTTTCAATCAATTACATCATTCTGTTAAGACCAACAGGCCCTCAGGTATTCATTGCATTCCTTATTTGTTCATCTTGATAGCCACACAACCAAATAAATTATAGGACATGTGAATCCAAATTAGACTTTTCCGGCTACTGCCATTTCTGAGAAAGAGAAGATTATTACTTTTATAATTTCTTCTGAGAATTTATTGCTGTCTTAGGTTTGCAAAGGCCTTGGGTATCCTGTATAGAACCAGTTAAGTTAGGTTAACATACTGCTATTTGGGTAAAGACTGTTACAAAATAGTCTGATGGTTGGTTTATTTTAGATGATAGAAATTCAATGCCTTTTGGAGCTAAAGCCACTATTGTTAATAGAGTTAACATTAAAGGGGATGTCAAACCAAGCTGAATGAGAACAATGTGGTACAATAAGTTGAAAACATAATACAATTAAATTATTATATTTTACTTGATTACTTTGTTAAGCAGTAGAAATTGTGGGGGCAGATTATGGGATTTGTTTGAAGGGATATAACACATTTCCCCAAATGAAAACATCCGTCCACATTGGTGTTTTCCATTAGTCATCTTCAGAGATGTGAATTTAACTTAAAACAATTCACACTACTCTGATGATGATTACTTTTAAAATGATGTTTGCATTAGTTAAGTCAGAGACATCATGAGAAATGGGAGTAAAAACAGATGGCCATGATGATGCATTTGTACTTTGAATATTTAAAGCAGCCGCTGGTGTTTGCATAGGGATTGAGAGCAGAGTAGAAACTAAAATTGTCACAGGTTATTAACATGCCTGACTTGGAGAGTCAACCTAAACCCTGAGTAAGTCTCATAGAAACTGCAGCATTATCACGTTTCCTATGATTGACATAATGTGCACTCACCTATTATTCTGCAGGGCTGTCGAGTAAGCAATGAGAAATCAATCCCTTTTCTTTATATTTAAGGAAAGGTTTTAGAATCATAAAAAATATTGGAAAAGATCATGCTTTTGTTTATTGAGACTTGTGTATCACGAACATTTTGGTTTTTTTTTTTTTTTTTTTTTTGTATTAAAAAGGTACTTTATTTTTTTTTTTTTTTTTTATCCGAATATTTTTTTTTTTTTTTTTTTTTTTTTTTTGCATTAGAAAGATAATTTATTTATTTATTTATTTTTTAATCCAAATCTTTTTATTTATTTATTTATTTATTTATTTATTATTATTATTATACTTCAGATCGCATAAATCTTTCGCCTTTTACCTTTTACATTTTGGTTTTTAATAGGCAACAGAGTTTTCTCTGAGTATTCAGGTAGAGATATTTAAAATCCCTTTACGAATACTCAAACTAAGATATGAGTTCTCATTTATCATTCTTTTATTTCTTCTTAAATTTTAGTGTGTATGTATCCTGTCTTATAAACCCCAATTTAATTAGTAGTGTGGCATGGTAATTTAAATTTTAACAAGCTTCTCAAATGCTTTAAATAATTTAATTTTTTTCATATACCCATTCTTCAAATTATCCCTCAAAAATAATCTTGTGGCCTGGCCCGGTGGCTCACGCCTATAATCCCAGCACTTTGGGAGGCCGAGGTGGGTGGATCATTTGAGGTCAGGAGTTTGAGACCAGCCTGGCCAACATGGTGAAACCCTGTCTGCAGTAAAAGTACAAAAATTAGCTAGGTTTGTTGGCGTGTGCCTGTAATCCCAGCTACTCAGAAGGCCGACACAGGAGAATTGCTTGAACCTGGGAGGTGGAGGTTGTGGTGAGCCGAGATCTCACCACTGCACTCCAGTCTGGGTGACAGAATGAGACCCTGTATCAAATAATAATAATCATCTGGCAAGCATGATTCTCACATTTCCATTTAGTAATTTATTAGCATTTTAGCTTTATAGTTGCTTTAAAGGTCTGAGAAGATTATTGGTTCAAGATAGCATGCTGATCACATGTCGTTATGTCCTTCACCATCTCAGATCCCTGAGTTTCAAGGTTTAAAAAATATATAAACACTCCATAATGAAGATAATGTGAGGTGACCATTAGTGGTTGACAATTTTTGCCATTTTCTGGCAGGCAGAAAGCAGTTTTGAGAGAGATATTGGAAAGATGCAGGACAGAGTGGCCAGGGTCCGGGAGGAGGTGATCTTTCTTGCTGCCTGGAGAGGCTCAAGACTCAGGAATGCCAGGTATGATGAAAAGCATAAGTGAATCGTGAGTTGAAAAACAAGGACATTAGAAATCTATAGACAGAGGTCACAACAATCCTATGAATCACATGGTGAACAGGATATCTACCAGCGAACATCATTTAGGCAAAATATCGGAGGATTCATGTCTTCAGAAAAAGTGACTGCCTGGATTGAACATGGACAGCTGGTATTGAAGTTGGTGCCCAGAGCAAAGACCTCACATTCTGGAATATAGGAGTCCTTGGGCATGAGGACCAGTTCAACACCAAAAAATCCTACCAGCACTCTGGCACACATGCCCATACAATTAGGTTTTCATTGCCCTGTTCCTGAATATGTCAAGATAACTAAGGTTTGGCAGACATTTGAGGAAACTGAAACATAAGAAAACCTAATATAGACATTAAAAATGCCCATAAATGTACACACAGGTGTAACCACTCAGCAGGTTTTTCTTGCCTGCTGCCCAGACAGAGCCAGTTTATCAAGACAGGGGAATTGAAAGAGAGAAAGAATTTAAGTCACACAGAGCCGGCTGTGTAGGAGACTAGAGTTTTATTGTTACTCAAATCAGTCTTTCTGAAAATTGGGAGACTGGGGGTTTTAAGAATAACATGGTGGGTAGGGGATTGGGAAGTGGGGAGTGTTGATTGGTCTGATTGGAGATGAAATTATAGGGACTTGAAGCCTCTTGCACTAAGTCAGTTCCTGTGTAGGGGCCACAAGACCAGATGAGCCAGTTTATTGATCTGGGTGGCACCAGCTGATCTGAGTGCAGGGTCTGAAAAATATCTTAAGCACCAATTTTAGGTTTTACAATATGATATTACCCCTAGGAGCAAATAAGGAAGTTTCAAATCTTGAGGGGTCTAGCTGTGCAACTCCTAAGCCATAATTTCTAATCTTGCGGCTAATTTCTTAGGCTTTCAAAGGCAGTCTGGTCCCCAGGGAAGAATGGTGTTTGTTTCATGAAAGGGCTGTTATCATTTTTGTTTCAAAGTTCAACTATAAACTAAGTTCCTCCCAAAATTAGTTCCTCCTACACCCAGGAATGAACAAGGACAGCTTGGAGGTTAGAAGCAAGATGGAGTCAGTTAGGTCAGGTCTCTTTCACTGTCATAATTTTCTCACTGTTATAATTTTAGTCAAGGCAGTTTCACAGGCACAAATGAAACAGAAACAGATACTTATTCAAATTACATGGGAATTTTTAATACATATTCAAATTATTTAGGGATTTTAATAAACTCCCTCCACTCCACTCCTTACTTTTACACTTTATTTGATATTCTTAAAAACTAGGATAGAATACTATGCCAAAGCAATACTTTGAGAGCAAAAATGAGCACACAAGGATTTATAAAAAGATAGATGCAATGAACAGATTCAAAAGTAAGAACAGTGAAGTTGAAGATAATTTGTAGAGAGTGAAAAAACCAACATATTGAGTGACCTATTTCATTTTGTAACATGTAGCTCAAGAGACCATGTATCTTCTTAAAATACCTTTAAGGTTTTCAAGTTAATATTTTCAGATAAGAATTTTGGCAGTCACCAGTTTATAATATTCAATGACTCGCATGTTAATAAATCATGCTCTTCCCATTCATTATCTAGTATTGATTGAGCACCTACTATTTATCTGTCATTAAGCACCAAGGAATACAGTAGTGATCAACACATACAAAAAAATCCCTGTATCCACAGAGCTTATGTTTTAGTTGGGGAAGGTAGACAATAAAGAAATAACAAAAAGATATGCTATGATAGATGGTCACAAATTCTTTGAAGAAAAATAAAGCAGGAAAAGGAGATAAGGTGATGCTAGGTGGGGTTGTAGTCTTAAAGAGGATGATCAAGAAAGGCCTTATTTAGAAGATGACATTTGAACAAAAAGCTTAATGAACTGAGGTAGCAAGCCATGAGAATAGTTAGGAAAAGCCAAACCCCATGCTTGGACACAGCAAGGAGGAGAGTGTGGCTGGAGTGGGATGATTTAAAGAAAATGAGGCCAGAGAAATAAAGGGAGTGGAGCAGCTTCATGGCAAGATATAATGTACCTTCCACTTTTGGGATATGAAGACATTGGAGGGCTTTGCTTGGAAGAGTGACCAGATATCTGAAATAAAGGGATCTCCCTCTGGCTATAATAAGAATAGTTTGTAGTGAGAATAAGAAGGCAAGCAAGGAGAGCAGTGAGAAGCTTTGTAATAAGCCAAGCAAGGGGCAGTTTCGCTTGGGCTAGGATGATAACAGTGGAGGTGCTGAGGAATGTCTGGGTCCTGGGTATATTTTGAAGATAGAACAGGAAGAATTTTCTGATGGTTTGAATATGATTTATGAGGAAGAAGATGACTCAAGGATGACTTTGTTTTACCTGAGTACCTAGAGGATGAAATAGACCATGAAAGAAGGATACATGGAGGATTGGAAACTGGAGTTTGTATTTTAGATGTAGCAAGTTTGAGATACCATGAAGAAATCCAAGTGGAGATGTGGAGGGCAGTTGGATAACCATGTTGGAGTTCAGTGGAGAGGTCTGGGTTGAAGACATTAATCTGTGAGTCATGCGTGTAATCATGTGAATGAATAAAATAGAAAAGAGTTCCAGGGAATGAATCCTGTAACACTCCAATGCATAGAAGTTTGATTGAAGAGGAAGAGCTAACTGGCAGAGCCAGAGACGGTTTAGCTGGGAAGACCAAAGGCTATGGTGTTGTGGATACCAAGAGAGGAAAGTATTTTGAGGAGGAGGAGATCAGTCATTCCAAATGCTTCTTTTTTAATGCAGATGTTTTTGTCTGCAAATAGGTAGTAGTAATATTTATATTATTAAAGAGACCATTAGAACATGTAAAAATGGAAGACTTTTACAACACAAATAGTTTGCATTATGCCAAAATGTAGCCACTTCAAATACAACTTTGAAGTAGGGTATAAATAAACTATTCCATTAACCACCAAATTGAAGGACAAGAATTACAATAATTGATGATCCACAGGCAGCATTTTCCACAACAAAAAATCATATGGGAAGTTGAATAAGTGTCTTTGTTATTAGCCTACATCCTAATAGCATCAACCTGAAATTATTATTGAGCCATGTTGGAAAGTTGTTTTTGGTAATTTCCTTAAGTGGGGAAGAGAGTCAAATAGGTTATCATGTTATGGTGTTAAAATACATATTCTTTTGACTTTTTTATGTAAAATTAAATGGAGTGACAGAAATTTTACCCACCAAATCCTTTCACTTGAATGGATTGGTGAAGTATCAGAAATATTCTTTTTTAATATAGTTTTTGTATAACTAGAGTGCTATTAATACTTCATTTACTATAAATATATCAACATATGGTAAGTTAATTTGTTGAGATAGTATCTGTTGGTGTTTCCTCTATATTCCGTTTGTACCCCAATGTCTCAAGCAGATATTTAGGTCCCAATGTCTCAAGCAGGCATTTAGGTCCTTTGCCTTTCCTCCCCTCATTTATTTTCCCAGGAATTCTGCTTGGAGTCCTGTAGGGGACAGTTCAACCTTTGAAAGTAAAGAGAGATGTTCTAAGGATACCAATTAAACTGAATCTCCAGAAAGTATTTTCAAAATGGGAGGAAGAGAGTGAATAAAATGAATGCATAATCTCTGGCATGACGGGCATTTGTTATCTAAACTAATCCTTTCAAAATGCTGCAAGTATTCATTATTAACCTCATCTTTTAGAAAAAATAAGGAGAAATCTAGAACAGATTTTCCTCCTGAATCAGAATGAAAGTTGTCAGATCTTCTGAGTAGCAAGGGATCCATCTCTACCCCAGAGCAATATTCTGTGGAGTGGGCCTAGGGAGCCTGTGCCTAAGAATGGAGGGTGAGGCCATGCATCACAGACTCTGTGCTTTGGATGCTGAGTAGCCCTCTGCTTCCGTGGCCCATGTGAATGGAGGCAGCAAATGCCATTCATCTGTGACTTTTAAGCCCCTGGTGGGCTCCCACGTGGCCCAAGCCTTCCCGATGAGTGCCGCCCCCTGCTCCGTGGCGCTGGATCCCATCAACCCCCAGGGGCTGAGGGGTACAGGTGCATAGCACAGGACTGGTAGACAGCTCCACCAGGGGCCCCAATGCAGGATCCACTAGGTGAAGCCAGCTGGGCTCCTGAGTCTGGTGGGGACTTGGAGAACTTTTATGTCTAGCTAAGGGATTGCAAATACACCAATCAGCACTCTGTGTCTAGCTCAAGGTTTGTAAATACACCAGTCAGCACTCTGTGTCTAGTTCAGGGTTTGTAAATACACCAATCAGCACTCTGTGTCTAGCTCTGGGTTTGTAAATACACCAATCAGTACTCTGTATCTAGCTAATCTAGTGGGGACTTGGAGAACTTTTATGTCTAGGTAGAGGATTGTAAATGCACCAATTAGCACTCTGTGTCTAGCTCAGGGATTGTAAACGCACCAATCAGCACTCTGTCAAAACGGACCAATCAGCTCTCTGTAAAATGGACCAATCATCAGAATGTGGGTGGGGCCAGATAAGGGAATAAAAGTAGACTGCGGAGCCAGCCAGCCATTATCTGGTAGGGTCCCCTTCCACGCTCTGGAAGCTTTGTTTTCTGGCTTTTTGCCATAAATCTTGTTGCTGCCCACTCTTTGGGTCCACGCCGCCTTTGTGAGCTGTAACACTCACCTTGAGGGTCTGCAGCTTCACTTCTGAAGCCAGCGAGACCACGAACCCACCGGGAAGAACGAACAATTCCAGACGCGCTACCTTTAAGAGCTGTAACACTCACGGCAAAAGTCTAGTCAGTGAGATGGTGAACCCACCAGAAGGAAGAAACTGCAGACATATCTGAACAGCTGAAGGAACAAACTCCAGACTACCATTGAGAACTGTAACACTCTTCCGCGAGGGTCTGCAGCTTCATTCTTGAAGTTAGGGAGACCAAGAACCCACCAATTCCGGACACATCCTGAGCCAACACTATTTTGCCTGTTGTTTCTTGACCTTGGAGCATTTTAAGATGTTTTTCAGGACTTCTATAACCACATGCTACTATAGCACTAATTTTTCATGGAATGCTCCATGCAGTTCCTTTGCCATAACTGAAACTAGCTGTTCCCCAACCCCCTGTGCCAAGGATACATTTTTTCTAGGAAACATCTGCAATAGAGACTACTTATTTACCCATGTTTTGCAGGGCTTGTAGCTCCCTGTTGATTTTCTAAAACATTACTTCTGCGTTTTCCTGTAGAAACCTGCATTTTACTGTGAGACTTAACTCGTGACGTCCATTTCTATCCTGTAGTGTATTAATCCGTCTCTTGTTTTTGTCAAGAACTTTGGCATCTGAATCTCAGTTTTACTTGTCACTCCCAGTGCTGTCATCCTTCAACAGTTCTTTGATTCTCACAGCTCTGAATGTGCAGTTTTTAGCCCTTTTATATTCCAGAAAAAAAAAAAAAAAGACTCAGAGAAAAATGGAAAAACAATAGCTCTTCATGGAAAGGAAAAGGATCAATAACGAATGGATGCCCCAAAAATTCAAGAGTCATATGAATGTACATTTAAAACAAATAATTCAAACTAATTTTTACAAATGTTTGTTTTCCTCCTGAGTTAAAAGATTTATATCTCAAAGAGTCTAGTTCCGTGTCTGGGAATGGAACCCAGGCTGCGGTGCATGCCAAATCCTAGCTACCGGACTACAGGCTGGAGTGCCTTTTTGCAAATCCTACAGGGGATCCAAGGCAGGTAGTTTGAGTGTACAAAGGTGTTTAACTTAAAAAAATTCTTATTTCTTAAAAAATCATTTTCCTGCCTTTTTAAAAAAATCTCACCAAGGGAGCTTCTAAGGCTCTATTCTTTGTGTATTTTTTATAGGTATAAGACAGTTAAGACAAGAGCTCTCTAAAACGTTTTATTTTAAATATAACCAATTTATTTGTTTTATTATTAGTGATTCAAGCCAAATAAGACTTCTGCATGGAAAGTCCCAAAGGTAACTTCCCAGGTTTAGAATACTATGGACGTAAGTGACATTTTAAAAATGGGCACAGAAGATGTAGCTTTCCCCCCTAGGATATCCCCAAAAATTCAGTCCCAGAAATTGGCTAAAATAGCAAAGTTTCAAATGCCACAGACCATTAAGGATGCAGTTTGTTTGTTCCGTGTCTTCAGTATCGCAAAAACAGATCTGTTCATCCATGGCACTGAATAGGCCCTCCTAAGATTGAACTTCCCCAGGACTAAAACCAGGCAGCAAGCCTGGTTGAGACAATGAAAGCTTCCTGTGGATGGGACTTCTTTTTTTTTTTAATTTTTAAATTTTTAATTAATATATTTTACAGACAGGGTCTTGCTGTATCACTCCAGCTGGAGTGCAGTGGTGCACTCACAGCTCACTGTAACCTCAAACTCCTGGGCGTAATAGATCCTCCCACCTCAGCCTCCCTAGTAGTTAGGACTACAGGTGCATTATCACCATGCCCTGGCTAATTAAAACAATTTTTTTTTTTTTTGTAGAGATAGGGTCTCCCTATGTTACCCAGGCTGATCTTGAACTCTTGGCCTCAAACAGTCTTCCCACTTAGGCCTCCCAAAGTGTTAGAATTACAAGCATGAGCCAGTGCACCCAGCCAGACTTCTTATGAAGACAAACTCTCCCAAGAACTTGGCACATATGAGCAAAGTGTGCTGCTTAATATCTGATGTGTCTCAGTCCTTTCAGACTGGCCACCAGATGTGATCCAAAAATCATGCTCTCTGTATGGTGGAGACCAAGGAAGAGTGCTCCCACTATGTCACAAGTGTCTCTTGAAGACATTAAACAAGATGAGAGAGACTCTATGACAAATAGACATGTCATATCTATTGTCATATCTGTCTACATATTATATATATACTATACATCTATACTATCTATGACAGAAAGACAGAGACAAAGAAGCAAAATACTATATGTGGGAGGAAAGGAATTAGACAATCTGAATAATCTTACCAGAAAATACACCAGAGTTGCTATAACTAAGACTAGTCTGTATAAATGCCTTTCTCCCATTGATATTGTAATGATAGGTAGCTAGTCAGCCATGAGCAGCACAGGAGAGAGGCTCCTTGTCCACACAAGCATCAGGAATGTCAGGCAACCATCAGATGATGGTCAGGCTGTTGTTAACAGTCTCCCTAAAATAATAATTGGCCATAGCCAGTGCCAGGGAAGGGCAGCCTCCCAGCAAATAGAAAGCACTGGAAACTGGTTATCGGCAGCTTTTCCTGATAAGATCTCAGGAGTTGGGCGAGTGAGCTCAAGCATGCACATTAAGAAGCAAAATGGTGGACTTTAACTGGTATATGACCTTCTAGGAACATTTGACTGATAAGGGAAGAACGCCTCAAGCGAGCGTGCATACAGCTCCAGTAAACACACTTGTATGCTCCCCTCCCCAGCGCTACTGCTAGCCACTGCACATGCAGGCAGCCCACCGCAAGGGAGGAAGCAGGGGAGAAGGGATGCAAGACCCCGGAAGTATGCCAACATGCAAAACCTCACATCAAAGGTAAAACAGTGCACTTGATGTCTCAAGTCACCCACTTGGCCTCTTCCGAGTGTACTTTACTTCCTTTCATTCCTTCTCTACACATTTTAAATAAACTTTTACTCCTGCTCTACAATTTGCCTTGGTCTCTTCTTTTGCCTTATGCCCCTCAGTCATATTCTTTCTTCTGACGAGGTGAGAATTCAGGTTGCTGTAGACCTGTACAAATTAACTGCCACTAACAATATTAAACTTGGTAAAGAAGAAAAAAACAGACAAACTGATTTTTACCAACAGCTCAACCAGATTCCATAACCAGACATCTGGAAATCTAACTGGTATGAAATTCTTACCCTTCTGCCAGCTTGTCAGGTCCAGAGTTCCCTTGACTGTGGCTTCCAGAAGAGCAGGGTGGTGGTGATTGTGTTGCTCACAGCACCAAAACTGTAGAGGCCAAGGAAAAACTTGCCTTTTGCCCTCTAAAGTTGCACTGAAAATCCCTGACAAAAGGCAGGTTAATAGAAAAAGCCATAAAAAAGTTTAATATGCACAGGTGTGTACGGGAGTTATACAAAATAGAAAAATTTAAAGAACCAGATGGTTGATGTTTTTATACCATCTTGAGGTTATAGAAAGAATGCTTGAAGCATGGCAAGACAAGTGATGGGAGAGAGAGAAGAAGAGAGGCCTTAGCTGGCAAAGGCAGTTTTGTTTTGCAGATGAAACCTCACAGGTAGCAGCGCTCAGAAAGCATAAGTTTCTGTAAGACCCCTCAAAGTGTCTGACTGTCATTCTCTCTCTTCCACAAGTCAATCTTTCCTATATCTGGACACTGGAGTTTGGGGTAGGGGGAGCCGGTGTGCCAGGGAAAGCTTGGCTGTTTATTTCACCAGTGCAGATTTTTCTCTACAGATGCAAATCTTCACAAAAGGCAACCTTTTAGCTATTCTTGTGTTTTTAGACTCTGAATAGCTATCTTAAAGTATGTCAAACAAATATTACATATTTTGGGGTGACATTTTTTAAAAGTCATATGTGCTATCAACCTCTGGCCTGACTCTCCACCTTCTCCCCTCATCTGCTGAATGACATCACCCAAAATGTTCATGAAAGTTGCATGTTGAAGATAGTTAAAGCAAAGCTTCACTAACTTGGCTTCCTAACTGCCTTCATGGAATCAGTCCCATTCCTAATTCATGACTTTTTTTTTGAGTAAGAAATAATACTCTGTTTTGTTTAACTGCTGATGTTTCTAAGTTTGTTAGTGTAGCTAGTATTATTGTAACCAAAGATAAATCCAATTCTTTGCCTTTTCTCTTTCATATTTGGTTTGCCATTGAATATACAAGAGAAATTCACACGATTATGTGGATTTGGCCCAAAATCTACCACCTTCAACTTGCTGAAGTAAAAAGTAAAACTCTGTAAAATATTTGAAGAGATTTATTCTGAACCAAATATGAATGGCCAATGGCTCATAACACAGCCCCAGGAAATCCTGAAAATATGTGCCCAAGGTGGTCAGGCTACAGGTTGATTTTTTTACATTTTAGGGAGACATATGGCATCAATTAATGCCTGTAAGGTGTACATTGGTTTGGTCCAGAAAGGTGGGAAGGGCTTCCAGGTCATAGATAGATTCAGAGATTTTCCGATTCGCAATTGGTTGAAAGAGTTATTATCTAAAGACCTGGAATCAATAGAAAGGAATGTCTAGATTAATATAAGGGGCTGTGGAGACCAATATTTTCGTCTTTTCATGCAGATGAAGCCTCTGGGTAGCAGGCTTTAGAGCTCTTAGTAGAGCTAAAAAGATACCAGACTCTTAGTTAATTCTCTCTTGGATCAAAGAAGAGAGCTGGAAAAGGAAGGAGGTTCTCTACAGAATGTAGATTTTCCCCACAAGAGACAGCTTTGCAGGGCCATTTTCAAAATATGTCAAAGATATATATTTTGGGGTAAAATACTTGGATTTCTTTCAGGGCCTGCTGTCTGTCATGTTGGTATCTTATTGCTAAGGAGTGTTTGGTCAGCCTTAAGGTCTCTGTTTTAGTGTTAATTGCTGGTCATCTGCTCCTGAATTCCCAAGGGAAGAATGTATAATAAGGCATGTCTGAGCACCCATTCCCATTATGACCTGAACTAGTTTTTCAGGTTTACTTTAGAATGCCCTTGGCTAAGGCAGTGGTCCATTCAGGTGGTTGAGGTGTTTAGAATTTTATTTTTGGTTTACAAACTTTAACTGGTTTACCAGTTATATTCAGGGATCATCCTGTATTTCATAATGCTTCCTTTTCTCATTTTCTTCAATTACTATTTTACACTTCACTATGAACTTCCTCACTTGGACATATGGATTTGCGTCCTATATCACAGAATTAGAAAAGGCCTTGAAGTATGAACTTCCTCAAACTCCTGCCCACTTCCCTCCATCTACAAACATGTCTGTGTTCATCATGACCACTTTACCCCAGTTCCATGGAGGAACCGATTCTCCTCCTTCTTGAGGTTTATGACTCCGCTTGGATTGTAATCTCATTTACCAATCTAAAACCTTTGACCATCCTGGAATTCCCACAGGTCAGTAACCATGCTAATGTAATCCAATCTTGGATCCCCAGCATGTAGTGCAGTACAAGACAAACGGGTGTTCAAAACCATTGTCTCAAATGAGAAGATAAATGCATTTTCTCTCTTGTATTTTCAGGATCTTCCTTTTCACTGATACTTAGTATATAGTCAGTCAATTCTCTTCTTATTAAAAAATAAATCAAGTAAATAAACCTCCCTCTACCTTTTTACTCCTCTAGCTCCTGCTGTATTTATCTTCCTTTCATGAGCAACCTATCTGGCCGAGTGGTCTATAGTACTCTACTTCTCTACCCACCACAGCTAGACTTATGTCTGCATTGCCCCACTAAGCTGTTCTTGCTAAGGTCAACAAAGACTTTGTAGTTAATAAAAAGCTGAACCAGCACTCCCCAGGTCTATCTCTGACAAATACAATTTTGTTGTCACTCCCCACCTCTACCCAAATATGTTTCTCTGACATATAGTTTGGGTTTTACCTCCCTATCCCTTCCCCACCCCCATCTATTTACCTATTAATTGCCAATCATACTCATTTGCTTTCATCTCTCTTCATACACTCTAAGTGATCTCATCCCACCCTTGCTTTTCCAGTTTACAACAGCTCAAACCTCTGCCCAGCTTCAGATCTGTTTACCAAACCACATGATGCAGAGATGGGTGATCTGGAGATGCTTCAAATTCAACATGTCCCAAAGGGCCTTCATCAGTCTATTACCCAACAAAACTTCTTCCTCTTTCTATTTTTTTTTTTTTCTCAATGGTTGACGAAGTCCTAATAATAGCACATAGAGGAAATTTTAGGGGATTTAAAAATATATCATATTACTTCAGTCTAGAATATTGGAGAATGAAATAGTAAAGGAAGGACAGGAGAAGTTGACCCCTCAGGACAACAGAGCAGGGCTAGATGAATACCCAAATGAAACTGGAAGTAGAATGAGAACTGTGAACATCATCTTGTTTTGTAGTTGCAAATATTTGAAAAGAAATTGCCTGCTCCTCCAAAACAGTGAGTGGGACAGAAGAAAACTCTAAAACCTATTTCTTGGCAACATTCAATCTGAATAAAATGACTTTTTAAAAAGTTTAATGTCTTTTTTTTTTTTTTGGCTCATAGCCCATATTTATTATTATTATTATTATTATTATTATTATACTTTAAGTTCTAGGGTACATGTGCATAACGTGCAGGTTTGTTACATATGTATACTTGTGCCATGTTGGTGTGCTGCACCCATCAACTCGTCAGCACCCATCAACTCGTCATTTACAGTTTAATGTCTTTTTAACACAGGACTTATCAAAACTTTTATAAAACAAAGGAAACATCAGCCTAAACACTCAAGAAAAGAAATACTTTAAAAATCACCTATAGCAAATGGTTATTTTAAAAAACACTATCATGAGAATGAGTCAATTAAGAATGAATGCTGCAAAATTATATGAAGAAAGAACATATCACCAAAGGATCATCTGTGAAGAATTTTATGAATAAAAAATGATATTAATGTGATTATATAAAAATATTTAGTTGACATGATCCTAGGTCCTTCCAGTTCTTCATATATTATGTGTATTAGTCTGTCTGGGCTGCTGCAACAAAATACTACACAGTCTGGGTAACTTAAGTAACAGATTTATTTTTGTACAGTTCTGATGCATAGATGTCCAAGTTCAAGGTGCAGTTAGGGCTCGTTTTTGGTGAGACCTTCTTCCTGGCTTATAGATGGCTGTCTTCTTGCTGTGACTTCACATGGTCTTTTCTAAAATTGGCACTAGTCCTATCAGATTAGAGTCCCAACCTTATGACCTTATTTAAACATAATTTCCTCCCTAAAGGCCCTATCTCTAAATAAAGTCACACTGGTGGTTAGAGCTTCAACCTATGAATTTTGGGGCCCACAATTCAGTCCATAACATTATACTAGACAGAGGGGAAGTTCACTGAAGTCATGTTTTCCTATAAGTAAGAAATATTATTACTCCATGCATAACCTCACATGCGCAAACATGCAAGCTCTGCCAGCTGGACCCACTCTTCATTATCCACAAAAGTCTGCAACATTTCATTTTTAAAGTTAAAACTGATTTTAAATAGAGATGCATAAAAATATCCATATTCAGCCAAAATCATGTTATTTTTGGCTGTCTTTGACTAAATAACAAGAAAACTAATTTTGACTTTATTTTGTAAATTTTTTTTTTAAATGCACTCTCCAATCAAGAACTTCTATGCCAAGTTTAAGCTTGAAACAAATGTTAAGACCAAATTGTAACTCCCTAAAAATGTGGAAGTTTGCTAGATCCTTAACATCACTGTACCACCAATTGCTTGCTGCAATATTTACTTACATTACTAGGACTGAAGCTAAAGGAAATGGAACTCGGTTGGTTGCATAATTCAAGACACGTTAAACTGTATGCTATATTTTCTATGGATTTTACTCTTTTGTGCTTTTACTAAGAAAATGGATGTTTTTACCTGGAAGTACGAAAAGATGACATTCATTGGCCATTCAAAACATTGAAATGCTAACTGTTATAGCCATGAGCGTCTTTTAATTTTCCAGTTTTTAAAACTTTGCTTCTAACATTTCAGAGCTTTGTAGATGGAGTATCTCATCCAGGATTCCAAACTTCAAAGGCTTAAAAAATAAACTGCAAACTAGAAAACTTCTCATTTTTGTTTTACTTCTGTTATTTTTCTAACCTTTCCTTTTAAACACACTCTTTCTTGCACTTGCCATTTGTAGATAAAGTTAGTAGTATTAAAATCATTCATTTTAATAAATTCTAAATGTGTTCAGTTTTCTGTGAGTTGGACAAATGACATACAACCTGTAAACTTCAGAAATTTTATAGCTTCTTGTACCTTGTCATAATATTTTGACATCTAGTGAGCTTCATATTAAAAAAGTATCTGGAATATTATTAATTAATAGAAAAACAAGGATCCTGTGAATTTCAGTGAATATTTTTATGTCTTTTATTTTTTAAGTTATTTAATATTCTACTCTGACAGGATTTTTATCCTCTTCTATAAGAATAATACTTTAAGAATGGCATTAAAGTTATACATTATTTTACAATTCCAGTTAAAATTAACTTTCCATGGCTAACTTGTTTTAAGGAATTAATCAAATTTTAGTTATAATTTATATAAGGATAAAAGTTATAATTCTTGGGCATGTGTAGAATATAATTCTTGTGTGTGGAAACTAAATAATCCTAATTTTTTAAAAATTACTACCTTTTTCATTGTATGTATTCAACCTGCTTCCCAGCAGATGAAAGTCAAGAAAAAAGAAAAGTAGAATTTGACATTTCTACTTTATATGATACCGTAATTACTCAAATAAAAATGCTAGAAAACTCATAAGTAAACAAATCAAATAAAAACTTCTGAACAGAACTACAGACTAAGCTGGCAGGAGAGGAGGGTGATATAAGTGAGGTTCCTTTTGTTCAGGAGTCTCAGTGCCCTGGGATGCCAGAGAAAAGAAGGGCAGGGTTTGTCACCTCACACAAGAGGGAGAAGGTTGCAGAGGGTTGCAGAGGCAGATGCCAAAATGCCCCAGAGATCACAGGAGCAACCTGCAGTTATGTACTGTGGGGAGTGGTGAGGGACCCATGCATATGCTACAACTTCCTAAATTCTTCACTAGCCCTCCATCTTGTGCACATTCTAAAAACTGTTGCTATATTATGAGAAATTAAAGTAGGTCCTTGCCGCCCAAACCCTTATGTACCCCATGCCCTGTAAGAGTGAAAGAGAAAAAAACCAAAAGAGAAATAGAATGACATATAATAAAAAACTAAACCAAACAGACCAAACACGCAGACATAAGGAATCACAAACTTCCAGCACATTTTGGAGCTTGTCCTCAACATGTTAACGCTCTTTAAGCTGTTCTTTCGTTGAACCTACGTGAGCTGGGTTTCTAAAGCAGACGGTCCCAAAGAAAACAACAAGAAAAGGAATGCCGAAGGAATAAACACTACATGTGATTAACATTCACAACCCGGAGGATTGCAGCTGGACAACCCCAAGCTGTATTTCACACGCGGAGAAATGTAAACTCTTCTTTCATTCGGTAGCCATAACTTCTGGGAAGAAAGAGATCTTCACAGAGGTCCGGAGAAGTGCAGCCATTTCTAAGTTTCCAGGCTCCTGGTTGAAATTTTTACATTTAAATCAGGATACCTGAAAATAATTCAGGTACCCTTAGAAAACAAAATTATTTTCTGATTTTGCATATGAGTTAATAATCAAGGACAAAATAGCTTTGATGTGATGTCACCTTTGACCTGAATGGCATCTACTTAAATGTAAAAAATGGCATAAAGTACAAGTTAAATGCCCTTTTTGAGCCCAGATCTTTCTAGAACCTTTTTATAAAAAGGAAATATAAGTCATGGAAATAACGCTGTAAGTATTCATTGTTACTTTTTTTTAATCAAAAGAACTGATTATTTTAAGGTTCTAAAAATTCTATTGGAATTACTTATAAATGTTTGATGAAAGGAAGAGTTATGAAGGTTTCCCTCAAAACTGTTTTTTTTTAAAACAAATATCTTTGGCTATCTAAAATAAGTGCAAAGTATCTTGAGCCATATTTCAAAACATTTAACCTGAGAGCTTAGTTTTGAGGTGCAGTCCTTTTCTGGACTATTTACTAGCACTAAAACGACGGTAAAAATGGCCATGGAAGCCTTCCACACTTGGAGGAATTGTTTTGCTTCTAGTCTCATCGAAGCCAACTTTAGCCTACTCCAAACCACAGAGTCAGCAAAAGCATATTCTTCATCCCTCAGTCCCTGAATCCTGTTTTCCTTAATCTGCCCAGGGCATAGGCACTGCCCCTGACTTCAAGTAATCTTTTCCACCATATCAATGCCCTCCCACCCCATGCTTTTGCAATCTTGCATCCTGTCAGGCCCTTGCACTGCCATACATAGTGTCAGAGGAAGCAGAGATATATGCCAATACCAAAAGGTTGAAAACCGTGTGCCAAAGTTTTGTTGAGAAACTTGATGAAAGGTAATCTCATGCCTCTCTGTCAATTACAAGGGAGAGATGGCTCTCAATTTTACATAGTAGAATTTAAAATTCAACAGTTTAGCTGAAGCTATGGAGCTATGGTCTTGAACCTGCGTTTAAATAGAAAGCCTGTTGTTTTTTTGTCTTAGGTTGTATTTTCATTTAAGGTGGGTTTGGAGCAGTAGTGTGTTGGAGCCAGCATTCACAAGCCTGAAAGTCAATTGAGCACGACACTTCTCAGATTTGTCATCTGTTGGCAGCCTGAAATTGGCCAAGGTGAAAGTATTTACACCACTGATATTGGCAAATGCTATCAATCATGACCTTCCCACTCCTGCCCTCTCTAGGTTTGGGCTGATTGATGGTGATTGAAGCAGAGCAGCCAAAGCTGTTCTAGGTCTATACCTTGATGTACCATTCTTATAACTTCCTAAAAGGCAAAGTTTGTCAATCATTATTTCCCTTTTTCACTCATCTTCATTTTGTTCTAGACTTCCTCTGCAGATGAATACTCCCTTCCTCTTTTGAACATTCCCCACTCTACCTTTATTGTAAACTCACCTGCATCTTCAATCTTTTCACAGAAAGAGTTCCCTAATTCCTTGCCTTGCCCCAATCTGGCAGGCTTCTAAGGTCACAACTTCACCTGGGTCCCTCTTGTTCAATATGAAGAAGAATATTTTCATGTGCTCTTCAAGTCTGGAATATGTAATATAAATTAAATAATGTAGATATGAATGCTAAGTGCTATGATATAGGTGTGGATGTGTTAGTCCATTTTCACACTGCTATAAAGAAATACCTAAGGCTGGGTAATTTATAAAGGAAAGAGGTTTAATTGACTGAGTTCCACATGGCTGGGGAGACCTCAGGAAACTTACAATTATGGTGGAAGGCAAAGGGGAAACAAGGACATTCTTGATGACTGGAGAAAGAAGAGAGAGCAAAGAGCAAATAGGGAAGAGGGCCTTATAAAGCCATCAGATCTCATGAGAACTCACTGATTATCACAAGAACATCATGGGGAAAACTGTCCCCATAATCCAATCAACTGTTACCAAGTCCCTATCTTGACATGTGGAGATTATGGGATTACAATTCAAGATGAGATTTGGGTGGTAACACAGAGCCAAACCATCCATATCAGTGGATGAAAGTAAATTTATAGAAAGTAAGTGTTGATACCTACATAGGTATAATCTTGCTTGTTTTGTTTTAGCCCTTAAATGTAATCTGGATTTTTTACTTATAGAATAAGATTGAGCAAAGAAAATATTAAAATATGTCAAAGTTTTATATATATAGATATGTTTTAAATTAAAAAATTTTTTAAATATATATATATTATATATATAAAATATATATATATATTTTGAGACAGAGTCTTGCTCTGTCACCCAGGCTGGAGTGCACTGGCTGGCCTGATCTTGGCTCATTGCAACCTCTGCCTCCTGGGTTCAAGCGATTCTCCAGTCTCAGCCTCCCGAGTAGCTGGGATTATAGGTGCCCACCACCACACATGGCTAAGTTTTGTACTTTTAGTAGAGACAGGGTTTTCCCATGTTGCCCAGGCTGGTCTCAACTCCTGAGCTTAAAGTTTTCAATCCACCTTGGCCTCCCAAAGTGCTGGGAATCCCGGCATGAACCACTGCGCCCAGCCTATAACGTTGTTTTAGTAAAAGGCAGTGAGGCTGGGCATGGTGACTAACGCCTGTAATCCCAGCATTTTGGGGGGCCAAGGTGGGTGAATCACTTGAAGTCAGGAGTTCAAGAACAGCCTGACCAATATGGTGAAACCCCATCTCTACTAAAAATACAAAAATTAGCCGGGCGTGCTGGCGTGTGCCTGTAATCCCAGCTACTAGAGAGGCTGAGGCAGAAGAATCGCTTGAACCCAGGAGGCGGAGGTTGCAGTGAGCTGAGATCACACATTGCACTCCAGCCTGGGTGACAGAGCGAGACTTTGTCTCAAAAAACCAAAGTGAGAATTAGTTATTAGTTTTAGAAAACTCATTTGCAAATGTGATTTTAGAAGAGATAATATTTCTAGGGGTCTCCTGGCTCCTCCTCTTTCATTATTATTTTTCTTAGTAACTGGACCTACACCGAGACCTATATTGCCAAATAAATCTGAGAAAAAAAGCAATCAGCAAAAATACTCTACTAAATGTGCTGTATATTTAGAAGCTTTACTGTTCCAGGCCAGTGGTTCTTAATATGTGGTCCTTAATCAGCAGCATCAGCATCATCTGGGAATTTGTTAAAAATGTAATTTCTTGGGGCACACCTTAGATTTACTGAAACAGAAACTCTGATGGAGGATCCTTGAGATATGTTTTCAGAGGTCCTCCAGGTGACTCTGATGTCTGCCTTCATTCAACAACCATCGTTCTGGGCTTTGGCCATGGAGTTGACTGCCAGCACCGAGCAGTGTATTTATCTGAAAGTGAAAGTGGGTTTAGGAGTAACAAAGGATACATAGTTATTTAGTATTTACTATTTATGTGACCCTGGGCAAGCTACTAAATTTTCATATTTGTCTTAAGTTTTCTCATCTGTTAAGGGGGGATATTAACAGTATGTAATTCAAATGATACTTTGTGTGAAAACATAAAATTATGCATTCGTATGAATATAATATTAATTATTATAGTATTGACAAAAACTAACAATTTATAGAAGGATGCCAGGTTGGGATGCTAGGAAAGGGCATCATTTAATATTATCTGTGGGTATCGAATTGAAAAGACCAGGTGAGAAATTTCTTTAAGAGCGTAATGCCAGAATAAATGTCTTAGAGCTCAAGAAAAAGGTATCCTTGTTCATTTTTATTAATGAGAATTATAATTTATCATGTTGTTATTTTTGCTTTGGCAGCTAAGATTCTCGAGGCCGAATTTGACACTCAGTCTTATTAATTTTGTAACTCTTTTTGTATATTTACCTGCTCCTTTCCTTGGTTCTTTTCATCCTTTTTCTTAAAAAAAAATTACCTTACGAGTCCTTAAAAACAAGCTCCTCATACTTTTTTTGTCTTAGTAAAAAAATAAAATTGAGCAAGAAAAAATCTAGACATATCATTTGATGGAGTAAAAGAACTCTGCTTAAGAATACTAGAAAAGTTTCCATTTGCACTGAAAGAATGTCTTTGTGTCATCTCTTGGTCATCAGCTTCTCGTTCTCTACCTCTCTTTTGCCTAATGAAAAATGCTTCTCTAGTACCACAGAGTAGTGAAAAAAAGCACTAGACAGTATTCAGGAAAACCAAGAATCAGCCTCTGCCACCTTGGACGTGTTGCTAAATGTCTTATGTTCAGATCCCTCACGATGGATTGTGAAAGTGTATATAAAAATGCTTGGTAAACAACAAAGCACTAGGCAAGTTAAAGCTGATGCATACAAAATTTTGGTTGCCTAGATGTTATCTGTTGAAAAAATGTGTAAATGAATTCTCAGTCTACCTTCTCGTTTTCTTTCTTATGTTGTATATGACTGTACTGGCTTTCAAAATACACTCTAGGGCAATATTTTAATAAATCAAATTCATGTTGTCATTACAAACATGGTGTCATTTTATGTAAGTATCACCTTACCTGGAAATGTGTTACTTTTAAACACCTTATGCAAATGTAACTGTTTTATGTATCCATTACTGAGTCACTAGATGTCACTCAATGGCCCACACTTGTGTTTATTTTCTTCAATTGGGGATATGACAGTTTTGTCAATTTTATGAGATTGTGTTGACTTAAAATTTGTCACTTAGTTTTTGAATCAGGACTAATAGCATGGTATACTATTCATGAAATTCGAGGGTGCATTGCAGAAGGGATTTTTTTTTTGTTTTACCCAAATGCCATCTTTCGTCCAGCAGAAAATTGCCTCAAGAAAATCTTCAAAACTGAGAAAATAGGATAGGGTAGGGTCGACATATGTATCAGTAGAAAAATTAATTACAAATATATTTATTTTTGCATTTTATTGTCAATTCAAGTAGTTTGGAAAATCAAGTAGTTTGGAAACCATACCAAATAAAGTTTAAATGAAATAAGCTGATCCTAATTATAAAGCGATAAGGACAGTAATAATTGTTTTGCACTATTACTAGGCACTGTATGAAATGCTTTTATGTATTGAGTCATGTAATTATCCACAGAATAACCTCATACAGGTTATCCCTATTTGATAATTACTGTTATCCCTATTTTACAAAGGAAAATCTGAGACTTGAGGAGTTACATAAATTGCTCAAGCCTCATAGTAGTAGACTGTCAGCTAAATTATGAACCCAGATTCTCTGCCTTCAGAACCTGTGTTCATAACCATTGACTATCCTGAAGGTTATTGTATACTATTTTAACTGGTTGGATAACAACAGATGTATCAGAAAATGAAATTAACTCCCCTCAAAAGGGTAACAACTACCAAAAAAGCAACATACTAAAAATGAAAAAATGTTCTCCAAACCCAAACCAATTAACAAACATTACTGCTATTGGTATATTTACTGATAATGTTTGTCATATTCATTATATATTATGCCTTAAAATAGTAATGCTACACCATTTAAAAGACTTTGGCAAGAAAAATCTGGTGGCATTAATTCTGTGCAACCATAAAAAGAATCTTTGCTAAATGCCAGCAAATGAGGTGGTAATAACTTCAGACTATTTTGCTCAGCAGGGAGAGACTCAGCCGGGCAGGGCGGGGCGGGGGGAGGGGAGGGGGTTAAGGGGTTGGCTGGGGGTGGGAGTGTACGAAGATCTGCTTTCAAATCTCTTAATTTTGCAATTGAAAACAATGATATAAGGTTCAGGTGTGCCTTGTGAACCATTTAAATTGAGGATGTATTAACATGTGAAATAAGGTGTATCAATTTTACAAAAATGATATATTTTTGAAATGTAGCATTCAGACTCCACAGCGTGACTGCCAGGGTTTCTGGAACTGCGAGATGGGAGAGCGCCTGCACTCCTTCCCACACACCTGTGTTTACATTGAGGCCTTGGCAGCACTGACCCGCGGCCATCCTTCACTCGCAGCTTTCGGTTTGCTTTCAGCCATGGCAAGCCACACTGCCCCTGCACTTTCACTAGCTAGCACTGTTAGAATATTGACTTAGGAGTCCTAAGCTTGGAATTTAATAGAAATCGGTTTGTTGAATCTCACTCATTTTAGAATGTTACACAGATATTTCCTTCAATCCTCAACTAGAATTGATTATGTCTTGTAAATACTGTTGAACTTTTAGAAAGGGGGCAGGATAGGGAGTTGTTTTCATGTAACTTTTGCTTCTATACAGACTTAAGATATTTCCCCCCATTTGTGTCTCTTGGAAAGTAGGGATTACAGACTTAAAATGAGTAAGTTATTTAGTAAAGTAGATAGTAAACGGGGAGGAGAGTAATGGTTTTTCGAGGCTTCTCAGGTTTCAGATACATATATTAGAGTGAAAGATCTCTATAATATAACACATTTGCAATGGCAGTTAATGTTTTGGGATGCTACCTTTTTAATAAAAACTTTGATGCATAATTAATCATTTTTCCCCCCAAAAAAGCTATGCTATTGCTGTCAGAACCCAATGGATAAAAGAGGGGACTGCATTGGCCTCTTGATTTCTATATTCTGGTATCGTGAGTGTGAATGAGGTGATGCCGTGCTGGGTCCCTATTGACTTCAATAGGGATAACACCATGTTTGTGAGGACGAAGAAGAGACCCAGAGCCAGTGAATGAGACATAGGATGTATTGAGGAAACTTACACAGTCCAGTGGCAGCAGCCTGGACAGGAGAACTATAACCACTTATTAAAAGCATGCAGTTTTAGAGCATTTTCACTTAGTACCCTCCCTCTAGCAACCTCCACCTGGCAACCTGCATTTAACCCAAAAGAAAGGCAGGCCTCAATTCCCTGTATGGCCCATGTTCCATAGGCTGGGGGTAATTCAGATGTTCCTCATAGATAATCATGAATCTCTAAGTTGGCTACTCCTGGATTCCTTAGCGCAGAACTCTGAACACACATTCTTCTTAAGTTGTAGCCTACGGATGGATCTGCCATACAGGTGATTAATTGGTACTCAATTCATCGAATCATGACGAAAATGATTACAGGCTCTTTAGTAGGGGCTTTGTGACAGATGCATTGGTGAAGAAGATAATCAGCTCCTTCCCTCAAGGGGCTTAAGATTTCTTAGGGGTTATAGACAAGCAAGTAGATCATTACAATGTCAATATTACATAAACAGAAGAAAGGAAATTCCGAGTGCCCTGGGAACTCAGAGGAGGCACCCCAACTCAGGTGTTGTGGGGCCAGGAAAGCCCGCATAGAGGGAGATACAGCCAAGCTGAGACCTTACAGATGAGTAGGGATCAGTCAGGCGAGCATCAGGGAAAAGAATATCCTAGGCACAAGAGTATGTGTGAATTCCCAAAGCCAATAACTTATTTCTTCAAGACAAACTAAGTAAAATAAGTTCAAGGGCCAAGTATCGTTATTCCTTCCCAAGTGGTTCTGAAGTTTAATTTTAACTTTTATAGCTTTTTATCTGTTTAAATGGTCTCCTGCTTAAAAAAAATAATGTGTAAACGTTTTAGTGAGGTGAGCTCTCCCTCATGAAGTTATGTCTTTTATTTACAGATTTTGTGCCCTTTCTGTGTAAAATAGGAAGAGCCCAGCCTTATTAAAAAAATAGATTATTTTTTGAGACAGGATCTCACCTTGTTGCCCAAGCTGGAGTACAGTGGTGCGATCACAGCTCACTACAGCCTCAACCTCCCAAGCTCAAGCCTTCCTCCCGCCTCAGCTTCTTGATTAGCTGCAACTTTAGGTGTGCACCACCACACCTGGCTAATTGTTATTTATTTATTTATTTTAAACTTTTTGTAGAGACATGCTCTCACTATGTTTTCTAGGCTGGTCTCAAACTCCTGGGCTCAAGCTATCCTCCCACCTTGACCTCCCAAAGTATTGGGATTACAGGCATGAGCCACCATTGATTATAACTACATTAAAACAAATATCTTTTGGCTACCTAAAAATTTGTACTATTAAAAACTTTTACTGTCACATAATTCTTTTTGGTATTTAAAATATATTTTGACTACTTAAAAATGATTATTTTAAAATTGAAGTTTAAATCAATTTAATTATTTCATGTTAGGTTTATGTCTCAAGGTCCTCCAATATTATATTAGCATCTTCATTATGCAGGGGAATATATTAAGTAATGAGAATAAGAAAAATAATGTTTGCATTTGGACACTTATATTTGAACAAAATTTTATCTAATAAATGTGATTTTCTATATACTTTTAGCCTGTTTAATTATGAATCTTTTTAAAGGAATAGGAAGTTGGATTACTGACATCACAAATAGTATTTCTTATTTTAAAAATGGAAATAAAGTAATTTATAATTGGATCTGGCTTTTCTGCCTGAAATTTTTCTGGATGGGACAATATATTTAAAGACAGTTTCTGAACATTTAAACATAAATAATGTATTAAATGACTGCCATGTTCATCTATCAAAAACAAACCATCTGAGATAAATTCATTTTTATTTGAAAATTTTAAAATGTCCAAAAATTCATTTGAACATTAATATTCCCTATCCCACCGCACGTGGAACTTTAAGATGATTTTCCACATCTCACCATTCAGATACTATGATAAACAATTTAAGTAAGTATGGTTTTTATATCATATAATAGAATGTGGGAGATGGGTAAGTTTAGAAATATTTTGGGCAAAGAAGAATACAATTGAGTTGTGTAAATCCGAAGTTGAAATTCAGTGTTTTACAGTAATACAAATAATGAAAATGTAAAGAATATATTTATACATTGACTATCAATTTATTCAACAATATTTGTTGATGGAAGTATTCTAGGTTCTGGGAATACGGTGGTGAGAAAGACATGGTACCTGTGTTCTTGGGGCTTATATTCTAGTGAGGAAGACAGATCATAAACAGGTAATGATATCAATTCAAAATGTAATCTCAAGTAATAATTAGTACTATGAAGAAAATAAAGCCAGAAAAGGTGACTGGGTGACGTGAGGTGAAGGACATTATTTTATACAGTGTATTTAGGGAAAGCCCCAGCAGAGGTTTGCCAGCTGAGACAGTGTGCCCTGCAAAGATTCAGGAATATCCAGACAGAGGAAATAATGACTTTGAAGGGGAGTAAGTGTGGCATGTTGGGGGGTAGTGAGAAGGCCATGTCGCTGGGGCAGAGGGAGACAGGAGTGGAGGCCAGACTAGTAGGCAGGTGCCAGTGTGGTATGGAAGTTGAAGGCCATGTAAAGAGTTAGCTTAGAATGTTTAAAACAGGGCAGTAGATATGAACACATTTGCGTTTGAAAAGATCCCTCTGGCTGTAGTGCGACGTGCAGGTTATGGGGAGAAATAGAAGCAGGCAGACAAGTTAATGGATACTGTAGTGCCCAGGCAAGAAATGGTAGCGGCTTGGTCCAGCGAGGTGGTGGAGGAAGTGGTTTGTGACAGGATGAGGAATGATTTTTTTGGAAATAGAGTGGCAGGATATACTGATGGTTTAGTTATGCAGAGTGAAAGAAAGAGAAGGATTAACTGAGACATCCAAGTTATTTTTGGCCTGAGCAACTGGGTAAATTGTAGTGTCATTAACTGATGCTGGAAGATGAGGACAGCTGAGGGAGGAATGGGCTCTTCTGGGGACTTGGAGGGAGGGGATTAAGAATATCTTTTCTATATGTTAAAATTGAGATAGCTTATGTCATCTAAGTGAAGATGGTGGTCCACTGTTGACATCTGAGTTTGAAACTCAAGATAAAGTCAGGGTTAGAGTTGCACGTTCAGAAATAGATGAGCATCACAAATATTTGGTGTTTGAAACTAATTAAGAACCCCTAAGGAGAGAGGTTGGATTAGAGGGCGAAGAACAGAGTCCTAGAATGTTCCTAAATTTAGAGATCAGTTGAAGAGGATGATCTAGGGAAGGGACTGAGAAAAAGAGTCAATGAGGCTGAGTGAAAGCCAGGAGAATGTGACGGCCAGACGCCAGTAAAGAACGATGTTGCTCAACTCTTTGTAGTTTCCAGTGAGGCCAAGTAGTCTATCCTTTTAATAAGTTGTATAAAACATGATTCACATGGTGCTGTAATAATGCTGGCTCTCCTGCAACTCTACAGCGTCATTGGCAAGAGTTAAAAAGGAGTTCTTGAACTCTCCAAACTCAAGGAAAAATCTCGCTCACCCCTCACTCTATTCTCTTGACCCGCCTTAACACTCGCAGCTTCACTATCACTCCCGGCCTTGACAGTGTTGGGAGGGAAACTTGTTCTCTTCCAACTTGGGTCCAGTATTTGGGACGTACAAATTAACTGACACTAGACAGATTAACAGGAGAAAAGACAAGGTTAATCTGTGTGTGCACAGTGTACACACGGGAATACTTAGTGATGAGTAACTCACTGGATGGCCAGAGGTTATATGCCAAATTCAACAGTGGCAGCAGTGGGGAGAGACTTCAGGCTTCAGTGGGAAGGTATGGAAGGTTCATTTGGACTTTTTGATACTAACAGAAATAGGCAGTCCATCTCGATGGCAGCAGAATTCCAGGGAAGCTTTCTGGGAGAGGAGTTAATGGCTGCTGCATTTTCTGGAGGGCTGTTTTGGAAAGGTTCAGATAAGATTTCTTTCTGCATCCTCTTTGGCTCAGATGTTTACACTTTATAATAATTTTTATACCAACTGTGGGGGTCTGAATGGGTCCCCGCGATTGATCTCATTGTGTTCTTCATCATTATTTGTGTCAGTAACACAGAAACTCAGCATTTCCAGGGTTTTTATCCCCTGGAATTTCATTCCATTCGTGCATCTCCTTTTGTGACTGTATCTCCAATCCAATTTCTGGATCCCCTCCATTGTGGTCTCTGGAGCTCTATTCTGGGTACCCCTTCACTGTCAGATGGCTCTTCCTTAAGGATACTGTCTCCCCAGTATGATGGTGGATTTTACACTTTCATATCCCTGGAGCCTGCTTTTCTCAGGCATTTTGTGTGTGTGTGTGTGTGTGTGTGTGTCTTCCCCAACTTTTCTCCCACCTTTGAAAAATCATGTCTTTAGACTATATCTTCTACCATCTCTGCTTCTTTTTGTTGTTGTTGTTTTGTTTGTTTGTTTTTTTGTGAGAGAAAGCCTCATTCTGTTGCCTAGCAGGTTAGAGTGAGGAGGTGCAATCACAGCTTGCTGCAGCCTTGCAGCCTCCACCTCCTAAGCTCAAGCGATTCTCCCACCTCAGCCCCCAAGTAGCTGGGACTATAGGCACGTGCCACTGTGCCCAGCTAACTTTTGTATTTTTTTAGAGACAGGGTTTCTGTATGTTGACTAGGCTGGTCTTGAACTCCTGAGCTCAAACAATTTGCCCACCTCAGGCTCCCTAGTGTTGGGATTACCGGCATGAGCCACCACATCCAATCCCACCTCTACTTCTTGATGTTATCTGTAAGCTCCTTTGCTTTCTGTCACTCTCTTTATCCCTATGCCTGTCACAACTCTTGGTGATTCAGTATTTTTGGATATAAGCTTTCCATTTTGGCCACGCAGCCTTTGGCCCTCCTTTCTTTCACTGAGCTTATTCACCACCACGCACATCCATCTTATCCCATGATCACACCTTAGATCTTGAATTACTAATATCTGTAAGCCTTCCATAATCTCAACTTCAAGCATTCTACTTTCTCACCTCTAATACTAAACTTTCCATAATTCTCCCCTTAGTTCTCTAGATTTATTTGTTGACTCCATGAGACCTAGCACCTACTGTTCCTACCACCTTTTAAAACTCTCTCATAGTCTCCATTCTCCCATTTGTCTCCCCTACTTAGTTTAGATTCTATGGTCCATCATTATAATTGCTCCCTGGCAGACATGATCAACTCACGTGCTCCTATATTTTGCTCTGTTATTGTTGCCTGGAAAACCCCAGCTCTTTTCTCCCTGCACACCTATGCTTACAGAGCTGAAAATGGCTAGAGAAAAACCTGCAAATGGAACTGGTCTCACTTTGAATTCATGATCACTAACCAGTATGCACCTTCGTGACCCTGCAATCCTATTTCATTTCCCTGGAGCAGTTATTTACTCTCCCACTGTCCTAAACTCAATCATTATTGCTCATTTACTCCCCATAAAAATTTTCAAAAACTATCTCCTTCCTCATATATTATTTAAATTTACATATAATATTTTTGCCATAATTTAAATTGTGATAAAGGATGTCATACCTGGTGTATTGTATGTGAACTTTTAAAATGTATCCAGTGGAGGCTAAAATACCACAAATGATGTCCACTATTTTCCATATAGAAAGACAGAAAAGCTCCTCTGTAACTGCTGAAGCTGTTCATCATGCATGTTTCTTCTTGACTCTATTTCCATTCCACTTACCCCATGGAATTTTCTTTTATAATATAATTTTTTTTTTGTTTGATAGCCTTTTTTCATACTTATATATAACAAAAGACATATAAGTTGAAATTTAAGAATTCTTTTTTGTTTTGTGAGCAAAGGCCTCTAGCAGTTAAAGCAGTTAATGAATTATCATTATAGTTATTTTTAATTAGCAATTTGTCAAATAAATGTCTGTTACACATGTTTAAAAACAATATTAAGCCTAAATTAAAGAAAAAATTACAGAAAATTCAAAATCAAAAGGGCCTGACATAATTTTTCAGTTCTAATAAATATGTATACCCAGTGAAACCATTTTGTTTCTGCACATAAATGGTAGCTGGGTATGAGTTGATTCTATTTCCTTACATATTTCTTATGGGAAAGTTTGGCTCTTTGTCTTAATAAAAAAATAAAATTTAAAGTACCTTGCTTTGAAAGACATTGTTATAGTGGAGTTTTTTTTTTTTTTTTTTTTAAGTCATATTTGGAGTGGGGAGGGAGGTGGTGTTCAAATGACGGGTTCGCATAAATTTTAAATAATTTTATCTTAACCAAGGAATGTGAAGCAATCTCAGACACGTCTAAATGTTTAAAGGAACTTCTGACAGATGGGGTATACTACATTGATTAGACTGATAGGCCTAGTATTGAGTATCACAATTCAAGATGATTATAGTTATTTTTTAAAAGATTAGTTCCATAAGAATTATCGCATAGGTATAAATTGTGATTTATATAAAAATAATAGTAGGGCTTTGGTCTATTTATTCTAGCAAAGTGAAACCTAAGAGATGATATAACTATTTTACAATGCCAAGCACAATATCTTAGTGAATACTTACTGCATTGCAGTTGGATTATATAAAAGTTGAAGTTAAGGTTGCTAGTTTACCATATCCTCTATTAAAAAAGAAAACAATAATAATGAGACATAGGGACTTAAAATACAAAAATATGGATTGAAGATTTTGAAAACAATTAAGAATTAGAAATGAAGTTTACAAAGAAAATTTGGAGATATCTCTTTCATCCCAAGGCTTTTAAAGTCTTTTCTCCTTGAGATTTATAGCTTTTATGGCATATAAGGATTCCATAGTCAAATGGCTTTGGGAAATGATTGGTTAAAGACAATCAAACTGATTTCTTTATTGAAACATGCCAATATGCATACAAAAAGTAGGTAAAATACTTTTTATATTATGTGAATACACTGGGGAAAAACACCAAATGTTTCTATTATAATTTCAATTGTTAGGTAAAATGAGGACATATTTCTGGTCAAAAGTGCAAACATTTGCAACAGACTGATAATTTGTAATGAAAACTGATCTGTTTCAAAGAAGAGAGAACATTGTGAAAAATCCATTAATTAGTTTCACACTAGATATTTAAAGTAATTATGTAAAATGCTTATTATAACATTATGCAGAGCTACATTACTTTTGTCCAGTAAACTTATTTAGTTCAATAAAGTTAGCCTAAATCTTGGAATTTTAGATAGAAAAATATCTTTATATTCATCCTGAATTAAGTGGACACCTGGAACATTAACACATTTTGGGAAGTCTTAAGAGACCAAGTGACAAAAAGCTCACAGCCTATTACCATAAAGCTAAAACATATGTTCTGATTTACACACGCCAAGTGTCTGCTAATGGTTGTATTCAGGTTTAGTGTTTTTTTTTTTTTTTTTTTTTTTAAATCGTTATATGCAGCTGTAGCAATTTAATGTGGGCCTGGGCAATACCTAGTGAATATATTCTTTTCCTTATGTACCAGTGCATTGAAAAAAACAAAAAACAGAAAACAAATTGATTTAAAAACATTTTATTGTGTACTTTCTTCAAAAATTCTCCTTATGGATACTTTCTCATGGGTTACATAATACTCCAAAGATTTTACATAAAAATGTTAGGTGGAAAATGTGAAGACACTGCTGGTTATTGTTTATGGTGTTAAAAGGTAAACTGAGGTATAATAAAATTTTTAAAGAGTATATTTGAGCAAATAGTGATTCATGAATCAGGTAGCCCCAAACCGAAAGTGGTTCAGGAGCTCTGCAGAGGGTACACAAAGCGGGGGACTTTTATAGGATGAACAAAGCGGGGGGCTTTTATAGGATGAACAAATATTTTATTTGCTTTGTTACAGTTATACAGTTGTCTTATTTGGTCTATCCTGTTGGAAAGTCCCTAGTTATATAACTATGTTAGTTGACTACTTCTGATTGGTTGAGTTTAAATTCTGTTTTTCTCTAATTCAAGCATTTACAAGAAACGGTCCAAGTTAAGTTCCACTTAGGTTTGCAATTTAAGCAGCGTTAAGCTTATTTTCAAGGCCTAATTAGTTTTGTCTGTTCAGAGATTTTTTAGGCCTAGTCTCCATTTTAATTTACTCATAACAACTGGATAAACTGTTTCAAAAGATTATATACCCAGGATACTATCAAAATGAATTTTCAATGTTAGTATGTGTTGAAAAATTCCTGAAGTTCTGGTACTTGATTTTTTTCTGATCATTTGCAATTTCACCCAGTCTACAAACAGTTTGCTGTGTAAAAACCTATTTGCCCATAAGATATTTTAAAAATTATTCTGTATTAATTTAGCTCATACATTAGCTAAATAATTAAGTGCTACCCTTGAAGAGTAACTAATATCCAAAAAGGTGTTCATTATTCCTGAAAAACTATCAAAGCTGTGTATTATTTTATATTCATATAATGTTTTATACCATTTATTGCTGTAAGCCATTTAAGCAGAAATCACATCACATGTGGCAACTGGTCAAGCATAGTCATAGACACTTCTAAGAAGAGACAATACTATGTTGAAAAAAACTTAGTAGAGACAGCCAACAGACTTTCTATGGATTTTGGGTCTGAGCAGTCAAGGCCAATAGTTCAGACAAGGATACCAATGCTCTATTGACAATGAGAATGCTGTTGTGAAGTTCATAGTTGGTCATTTCTGGGAATTTTTCATATGCCACAAAAACAAAATAATGTGCTAAAATTGTCAACCACTACCAGTAAAATCTCCCTAAATGCATAGCAAATAATGCAGTATTTTAAAATCTATTTATATTAGTGAGCTATTGATTTTTAAAAGGAATAGAATTGAAACTTATTGCCATTTGTGGTACTCAGCCAAAGGCATACTTTTAAACTCTATGGAAAGAGTAAATTCATCTATTTTACTGGCTTTTTAAAGCACATATGAAGTAATTTTGATAATGTGAAATTTTTTTTCTTGCGAGAATTTGGATTACTCACTGTAGCCACCAAATGCTGATAAAATTTTAAAACTAGAAGGGAACTTGGAGACCTAGTCTTTATTTCCTTATTTTACAGATTGAGGAAACCCACGCATGACCCTGAGGGCCTAAAATTGACTAGTTTAAAAATTACATACTAATTAGAGGCAGAGCTGGGGCTAAGAGTCAGCTATCCCTACTTCTAATCCTGAAAATAGAACATACATTGGAGCTGTTATATGTATTAATTATTACCAGTTAATATATGATGATAGTAGTGTTACCATATATTTTTTTTCCCATTTATTCTGTCTAAGAATTTTCCAATGTGAGCCTGGTTTAAATTTAGGACCTGGTACATGGCTAATATTCAATATCAAATATTTAAGAGCTTTTGTCAAGTGAAGAGAGAATATTTTTGTGTTTTTGTATATGTAGAAATTATGGAAATGCACATGATTTGCATAATTATATGAGAAAGGATTACTATCTAAAACTGGATAGTAATATTAAAAGTGGAAGAGTCAGAAAATCTTGTAAAGTGGCTCCATAACTGCACAGGTGGCAATTCTATCTGGGAATATAGAATATAAGGAAAGATTTTATTACGTTTGAAATTCTTTTACCAGAAATGTATACTAGATCAATAAGAAAGTGCACATTAAACTTTTTACAGTAAAATCAGTACTGGCTCTGACTGCCTTTTCTCTTTTCTCTGACCATGAACAGATATTAGAGGATGAGAAAAATTCGGAGTGAAATACTGTCACTTTTGTCTATCATTTATTTAATAACCTCACCCATAAAGTATTCTTTTTGGGAAGATTGAAATATCATTCAAGATTATAATTCTCCTAAGAAAGCTCTTAAGTTATCCAAGAAATGAGGACATTTTAGCACATAAACTTGATAAAATATCTTGGCATGCAGGCTTTAATAACTTATGCATTTTAGAAATTGTTCAAGTTACAGCAATAAAAAACAAAGCAGTAGAGAATGGATGAAGGAAAACAGTCTTCTCTGGGCAGAAATTAGAGGAGGTAGCATTACTATATTGTTTTCAGTGATCAAATAATATTAGCTGGCATTGGAAGACTTACTATACTAAGTCAGGCATGATGTTTATGCTCTTACCTAATTTACCTTTGTCCTCACAACAATTCTGCAAAGCATTATTGTCCCCATTTCTTAGATAATTTCAAAAATATGCTCCATCCAATAGACATTAAATACCGAAGCTAAAATTAGAATCAGATCTCTTGCTGAATGCTAGGTCTCAGTGAATTGTAATGTTACCTCAACGTTTGTCTTTTCAATATATTTAGTAGTGTATATGTAAATTCCAAAGCAGGTGCTTTAAACAGAACTGAGATGTGGTAGACAGAACAATACCTTCCCTTCCCCAAGATGTTCATATCCTAATCCCTGGAACCTGTGATTATGTTACCTTACATATCAAAGAGGAACGAAGGTTGTAGATAGATTAAGGTTACTAGGCAGCTGGTCTTAAAGTAGGGCTAGTAGCTTGGATTACACAGGTGCGTGCAATGTAATCACAAAGTTCTTAAAGGTGGAGGAGGGAGGCAGAAGAAGAGGTCAGGGTGGTTTGGTGTGAGAAGGATTCGACCTGCCATTGCTCGCTTTGAGGGCTGAAGGGAGCCACAGGCCACGGAATGCTGGTGACCTCTAGAAGGTAGAAAACGCAATTGATTTTCTCACAGAATCTTAACCTGTAGAACTACAAGAAATTTATGTTGCTTTACACCACTAAGTTTGTGGTAATTTATTATAATAGCAGGAGAAAACTTATAACACCAAATGTAATTTTATCATTCTCTTTCTTTCTGATTACATTTTACATGAATTGCATTGGTGATTTCTTATTTTTCATTCTTATCATTGGATTATGATTAAAATATAAATCATCTTGTCATCATTCTCAATTTTGTTGTCTTTATAACCAATATATCCATAATCTTGTATAATGTGTGTTTAAAGCAAGAATAAAATATAGGTTATAACCAGAGGAAGTATGAGGTCTATATTTTTTTAATCTGAATGAAAATATTTAAGAAAAGTTCAGGACTTGATTGTAACAGCCAGTTCTAAAGAGTATACATCAAGTGTTGAAAATATTTTAAAAGTAATGTTCTTACAACTTTTTCCATGCCTTTTTCTTTTTATTCCAAATGCATACCCTTGAGAATCAGAGACTCAGACCTTTCAATTTTTGTTGTTGTTAATTATTTAAGGAAATGTTGAATCTCTTGTGAAAACATTTTCTTTTACACTTAAATACTTAGAACACGTAAACTTTCGAACTGCTATTTTATTCAGTGCCAATTGTAACATTTGAATTTTTAGCAGTAGTATTGAAAGCATTAATTTTTATAACTGTCTCAGAAGTTTATTTATAGTTACAAGGCATACTTGAATGAATTCTTAATGCAAAACATATAAAAAATAGTTTTATTTAAATACCGGAGCAGTATTAATATAGCATAGTGATTTTTAAAATAGTGGGTGATTTGCTTTTAGTTTGTGTTTGTTTACCTTATTATTTTCCTTTTTTCCCCTAAAGAGTTGGTGAAATAACCAGTGAGGCAATTATACCTTTTGGCAGTATTTACAGGAAGTTAGTATGGAATGATACTTGAGTAACCAATAGTATATTGCAAGTACTTTTAATATTATTCTTCTGGCCTTGAATTAGCATATAATTTTTAAAAATTATTTTATTTCATGAATAAAGATTTTCTGGAAGTTTTTTGGAACATTTTCCTGATGACAAAAAAAAAAAAAAATATTTTCCCCATATACTTGTATAACCTGTAGGTTAGCAATTTAGAAGTGCTGACTTTACATTCCCTAATTAACTTCTATCAAAGAAAATGAAATGTTTAATGACCTCTTGCTATATCTTATCGATCCTTTGCAGAGATTATTCCTTACTCCTTAACAAACTTTGTCTGCTAAATATTGTTAACTTCAGTTTCTCTGTGACTGTAATGCCATAATACAATGAATAGTTGAATAGATCATATATAAGCATTGATTTCTTTGTACTAAAAACATCTAAATCATATTCAGTAACGTTAACTGTTCCAGATGCATTGTTGTATTGAAAATATATTTTATAAATGTAAGCTAAGAATAGTACATTTATCTTATTGGCATAAATGAGTATTTATGGCAGAAATTGTTTCATTATAGAAAATTTTAAATAAGAACTTAGTACAGATGTCGGCATCTACAAACACAGCCACTTTTTAATTTTTATATAGCTGTGATAGAGGAAAAGAAATATTTTTCCTGTGTGTCCTGTGTGAACTATGTGTTTCAGGGTAGAAATGGCCCCAGATGATGAGAGAACATCCCTTATAGAAAAACCGCAGCTATAAAATATGGAAGGAATGACACCATTAGCAAATTGCATTTTGAAATTCTATTGAATAATTGAATGAGTCATTAGCATCAATGAATGTTAAGGCCATTAAGAGAAAGACTGGTAAGAAACTATAATGGAAGGACCAGGCTTTCCTCAGCTAGGCTTAGTGTCACTACATGGAGACAGCTAGGCATTATGTGTCTCCTGATACGATGCTTTATGTATTTCACAGCACCACCAATGAAGTATTTTTATTAAGAAGCTGAACCTGACCCTAGCAGAGCCTTTAGCTCTAACTACAATTTTCATTCTATATATGTATATATACATATATGTATAAATATAATAAAATATATATGAAATGTTTTATATGTTTATATATAAAACAAATTGAACTATAAAAGAAGAAGCAATCAGAAAAATTCAGAATGTGAAGTATTCTCAGGACAACCAACCCAATTTTTCTAAGTCCATGGTTTGCATAAGTGACTGGGTGGATGGGAAGGGGGGGTTCTTCTTGACTGAAAGAGAATTCTAGAAATGAAAATACATGTGTGGACTTTGTTATGATGCCAACTTTAATACATCAACCATAAAAAGCCATTTCTGAAGATAATTGGGAGAAATTTGAAATAACATTTGATATTAAATAATACTAATGGAATGTTACTAATTTTGTTAGGTGTGTTAATTGTAATTATGTAACAAAATGTATTTTTGTCATACTATATAAATGTTTAAAGGAAAAATGGCATTATTTGTAGGATTTGCTTTAATAGAGAGCTAAAGAGAAAAAGGAAAGAAAAAAGGATAGATGAAGCAAATATGTCACTGTTAACTAAAAACATTAAGTCTTTATCCTAATATATTTTAATGCATCAAAATTATGCATTTTCACATATATAGTAAAGGCCCTTTTAATTTCATTCTTTATAATGCATTTTTTGCTCTCTGCTACAATGCCTTAGACACTAATACTCTAGATTTAATTTTCATTATGAAGCATTATAGCCCATGTAATTTAAACCTAGTCACTAAATTCCGTTTTACTTTTTACTATATATTTTTTTAGAGATGGGATTTGGCTGTGTTGCTCAGGCTGGACTCAAACTCCTGGGCTCAAGTGATTCTCCCTCCTCAGCCTCCCAAGTAGCTGGGTGTACAGGAACATGCCATCACACCCAGCTGAAATTCTAACCTAGTCACATTAATTACTATTAAGTTCTGCTTGCTTGGTCTTAAGTAACATCTGGTTACTTGGTGTCCACAAGTTTATTAGTGGAAATGGAGACAATGTGTGAAGCTGCATTTCTGGAAAGGCACTAAGTGCCTCTCACTACTCTTGTTTTCTAGAGGAAGCCTTCAAATGCCAGTGGTTTCTATACCCAGGGCTGCCTGCCTAGGGGTCAAATTCTAGCTGTGTTTTCTGAAACATGCTTCTGAGAGGCAAATTCCAAAAAGTGGGGGTTCTACTTAGCCCTTGCTCACCAAACCCAGGATACAGAGAAGTTCTTGTTCAGGTTTGGCTGCTAAAGGAAAAAGTCCTAGCCCTAATATTGTGTTTTAGGATTTTTAGGATCTCTAGGTGACTTGTCTTTGGTTGCCAGAAAAATAGCCCAAACATTCTTCTCTTGGGGAAAAAGACATTAATTTGATTGATCTGTGAGTATGCAATGCAGTAAGAAAACAAAATGTGCCTTTTCTCACTCTGTTAGGGTTCTTGTGCTTTCTAGAGACAAATATCCCAGGCCTCAGCACTGTGTATCTCTGTCAGCACACCCTACCTGACAGTTGACTACATTTTGGCTACCGGAAGGCATATATTTGACCAATGTCTCTGCCTGGGTAGCCCTAAAAGTTTTTTGAGTCTCAGGTTCTATAGCCTCTGTAGGCGGCAGCTTTGATTCACAGATCCATTAAAAAAAATCCACCTGCATTTAATCTACTGGCCAGCATTGTCTGGGGCCCTCATTAGTTGTGTTTGGGTTTCTACACAATGTCCCAGGGTAGCCGAGAGATTAAATGTCAGTAATGCACAGTGGTGTGGCTCAAAGTGGGAGAAGACTTTTTGTGCTTGGAGCCAGCCAGCTTCTCTGAGAGTAGTGCTTGAGTTCACATTATCTGGGTTCACAACCTCTTCAACTCCTGGAGACCACTGTGAATTGAGTTAGAATCAAGGCCTACATGTTATATTTAAAATACCTTAACAATGAAGTAAAATTGATTCAACTCCTTTAACCTTTCCAGAAACTTGCATAAAATAACTCAACTCCCTTTAACAAGAATTTCTATGGGACAATTTTATATACACAGTTTCTAATGAGAACTCCCGTTAAGTCTTTGAAATTGCTTTTCTTAATTTACTGGTGAATGTAAAATGCAAAATGGTCTTACTCTCCAAGTATGTAACATTATATCACTTCTCAGGAGGTATTTTAATTCTTAAAAATAATGTTATCTGTGGGATTTTAATTTACAGAGGCTACCAGTTTTCACTACTAGGCAAGACTGAGGAGCAGATCATCAATCTCTTTCTAGTATATTGTGCCATAGTTTTTGTTAGACTCTCCACAAAGGCAACTTGGGGAGAAAGAGGAAAGGGATGGATGCCCATTCACAATGTTCTCCTTAAGTTACTTCCTTGGAGTCTAGAAGGCAGAGAGGGGTCTGATTTAGCCCTCTTTAGCTAAGCATTTTGGTTATTAACATTAGCAAGGATGATTCAAGAGGTTTAGGGAGATCAAGCTGTGTGTGCACCACAGGGATGAAAAAAGAGGGATAAGTATGGAAGCTCAGTGGATCGACTATGAATTTCTCTGTTTTGTTCATAGTCAATACTCATATGTTTTTCCTGCATTGCAACTATTAAGACTCTAAGTTATTACATACTTAGGCCTAAAATGACTTACAGTAACAGAAGGGAGATGGCCAGCAAAGAGCCATATGTTCATGATTCAATATTTCTCTCACATTGTTCTGCTAATTAGTCATCTATAGGAATATGTGATAGATGGAAAAGTAATGATGATTCAGTACCCTGTCTGTTTTCTATATTTCTAATAGAAAATGGTATTAACATATAGCACCTCCAAATTCTTATGCATGCTAATTTTTAAAACATCATGACCACCAGTAGGCTTGATACCAAAAGTTAATAATCTTGGACAAAATACTAATATAAATAAAATGTAGAATAATGATTTTGGGCAAAGTACGATTGCCTATTGGTTTAAAAATTAATCTGTGAAGAGATCTCTAGGAATGTTAAAATACATTAAGCTTTCATATATTTAAGTAGTAAAATGGACACAAACACAACAGCCCCCCCAACAGAAGTAATGCAAGAGAATGGGGTATGGAGGAGTTCTCAGAGTTTTTGGAAATACACAAAGATTCCAATTAAGAGTCCTGAAATATTGTCTCAGGTGAGACTGAACTGTGATTGCAACTGAGAAATTTTAGGCATCATCAACTTAATTTATTCATTAGTGATTAGTGAATATTTCATACTATGTGTCAGCCTCTGTAATCGGTAAAGAAGAAAACAACAAACAAAATAGCATAGTATCCACTGTTTTTTTTTTTTTTTTTTTTTTTTGGAGGCTCGCTCTGTCACCCAGGCTGGAGTGCAGTGACATGATCTCAGCTCACTGCAAGCTTCCCCTCCCGGGTTCACGCCATTCTCCTGCCTTAGCCTCCCGAGTAGCTGGGACTACAGACACCCACCACCACACCTGGCTACTTTTTAAAAATTTTTTTTAATTTTTTTTATTTTTAGTAGAGACGGGGTTTCACCATGTTAGCCAGGGTGGTCTCAATCTCCTGACCTCGTGATCCAACCGCCTTGGCCTCCCAAAGTGCTGGGATTACAGGCGTGACCCACCGCACCCAGCCAGTAACCACTCCTAACTGAATAGGTTGTATCTTCTCCAAAAGAAGAACTCTGTTGAAAGAATGATGGTTCAGCATGGAATCTGGAGTTGGATGGCACAAAAACATTTCTGTGTCTCCCAGCAGTAATCAGAGGAGTGGGTACTATAACATGTGCTCTTTCTGGTGGCCTTCCTAGATGCTTCTGTATACAAGATCTTCTGCCTGGATCCTTTGTACTGATTCACCTTTAGGGTTGTCTGAAACAAAAGAAATTACTCCATATTCCTTTTCCTTAAAGAGAAATGAGATTTATTTAGACTTAATAGAAAGGGTCAGCTGGAACCAAGGTTGTTGTGTCCTCTCTGAATTTTTTTTTTTTTTTCCTACTTCTTGTGTGTTCTTCCTGAAGATGCGTCTAGCAATGACTAGGTCTTTGCTAGTTGGACAATGTGGACCTTAATTTTCCAACAAGATGTCTCTGAAGGTATTTTTACTAATAGTAAAAATTTCAAACAATTTCATCTTGTGGTTTTGTATTGGGAGCTGCCATTGAAATGGCTGCAGCTTCTCCCTCATTGCCTGATCTTGGTAAGCCCTAAAGTTGGCAATTTTCTTTAATTGCCAACCAGGGAAGGAGGTGAGGTGAATGTGCCAGAAATTCCATTTATGGCAGCATGGAAATTCAGAGAGTTTGTTACTGAATGAAGTTTTAACTTTGGTTAGGATCGCAGAAGACAAGAGCTAATATTGAAAACAACAAATGCAAGTTTAGAAAACAAACATAGCCCTTCCTCTATCTGGGCTACATCAAAGAGTGCCTAGGGAAAGAAGTGTGATGAGCCAAGGTTACACATTAAATCCACTTTAATTCAGACAGCTGACCTCCTCATCTCTTGTGCAAAAATCAGAGTTCATTTCTCTGCCTCTGGTACCTACCTAACAGTGATAGGTTACTGCTTTTGTGTAATACATTTTGAAATAAGTTTCTCTGACTATTGTACCATAGCACTTAAACTTACCAGTCTACCTGACACATACATATTGTTATGATCTAGCAGACTACTAATTGTAATTTTGTTTTTGTTGACCATTAAGATTATTCGTCTACTTCTGTTAGAACCATGGCCATTGAAGCAACTTTCTGATTTTAAATTTGCGTCCTTCATAGAATTTCCTGTTTTGAAGAAACAAGGTGATTATTAGCTGATGCAAATTTACTGGTTTACTTGACAGTTGTAACTCCTGTGTCAAATTAGGTATCTGGCTTACATTAGTCTCTTGGGGGTTGGTTAGCAGAAATTAGTATCTCCTGAGCCTGATCACGTGTGACAACCCACCTAAGAGACCAGCCAACTGCTTCAGAATTAATTGTCTTCCTAATTGTAACTTGACTTTATATTTATCAAAATCCATATTACCTCTTATATGTTATAAAATTCTAGTAAGAAAAACTTTCTTTTTACATACCAATTCTCAAGTGCTTTTTAGACACTTCACATAGCTTGGCCTCTCTTCTCCATTTCTAGGTGCCCATTTAGTGCAGTGATTTTTCAATTAGGCAGAATACTTTGAAAAAAATGTATGTCACCAAAAAATGCAAAATAATCAATTTAGTAATTTCAAGCTATTCTTTAAATAATACCTGCCTATGCTTGCCTCTCTTATTGATCCTCCTAACTTCCACAAATTACCACACACTTTTGACTTGATGTTTTCAACATCCATCCCATAGAATATGAGATCTGTGAGTACAGAAAGCTCCTCTGTCTTGTTCACTGTGAATCTCTCATACCAGAAGAGGTCCCACATTATAATCTGTCAGTGAATAAATGCTGAACCAATAGGGTTTACATCCTATTATTATTGTAGAAATAGTATAACTTACATTCTTAACATTTACCAAGCTTTTATGAATATAATTTTTTTCACTTAAATTTTAACAAGTCTTATAGTGTCTGCGCTTAAAGACAATAGGTGACAAAAGTTTCCTATTCAGATCTTAGTTAATCTCTTTAGGATGGGGAGGGACTGGAAGAAAAAGATCTAGCTATGTTAATATAGATGCAGATTTTCTCTCACAAAGAACAGCTTTGCAGGGTCATTTCAAATATGGCAAAGAAACATGTTTTGGGGTAAAATATTTTGATTTTCCTTTTTGTCTCATAATGTTATGGGCAGAGTCAGGTTGGAAAGTAAAACATGATATATAGGGTTAAATAAAACCCATCTGATGAGAATTTATGATTCATAGGGCATAACTCCCCAGACCCCTTAGACAGGAATTTGGGCACAAAAAAAAAAAAACAAAAACGGGATTTAGTCTTCAACATTAACCTATAAAATTTGGTGAGAAAAGAAAGTTTCCCAAAGTTACTATTTTACAAAACACATGTATTTGACTTTTAAAAAATCTCAGTTTGAGGCCGGGCGCGGTGGCTCACACCTGTAATCCCAGCACTTTGGGAGACTGAGACGAGCGGATGACGAGGTCAGGAGATCGAGACCATCCTGGCTAACGCGGTGAAACCCTGTCTCTACTAAAATACAAAAAAAAAAAAAAACTAGCCGGGCGTGGTGGTGGGCGCCTGTAATCCCAGCTGCTCAGGAGGCTGAGGCAGGAGAATGGCGTGAACCCAGGAGGCGGAGCTTGCAGTGAGTTGAGATCGCGCCACTGCACTCCAGCCTGGGTGACAGAGCGAGACTCCCTCTCAAAACAAACAAACAAAAAAACCACTCAGTTTGAAATTCAATGCATTAAGTAGTGAATAAGCATGAGACTTAAGGTATTGTAACAATTCAATAACTCAGTAAAATTTTTCTGCAGAAGGGATTACTGTCTTTTCAAAGACATAATTCACCCATTACTTTTTATTATATAAATTTTGATTTCTTTAGTATTTCTCAGGAGTGTGTGTGTGTGTGTGTGTGTGTGTGTGTGTGTGTGAGTGAGAGAGAGAGAGAGATTAATCCATCTTACCGCTCCATTTTAGCAAAGACGAATAATTAGTTTCAACAGTGCTCAAGTCATTTGTCATTCTCCTTGAGAAAAAATTAATTTAACATTTTACAACGTTTGCCAAAAGTAAAAATATTCTAACACAAAATACTTTGTTTAATATGTTTAAAATATAGATATTCAGCTTGAATCAAAATTATTTAACTGTAATAAAAATAACTAATATGCTTTATAGAAAAGACCCACATTTTATGTAATGATTATTTTACTAAGCAAGACTTTAAAAAAATTATAGGGATAGTTTCAGGGTTTAAAAATAGAATTAATAGAGATTAAACACCAGATTTTCTATAAGTTTTAAATGTTCATAAAATAAATGTAGTAAATTAAACTTAGAATTCTGAATCCCAGTTGATAAAAACATTTCAGCAATAGTGAGTTTTGATCAGGCTTTAAAAAAATTCTTTTCTGGAAAACATGTTATGTAAGAGCAACATATATGCATATATATCCAAATACAATTGTCCACGTTCATAAATAGGACTTAAGGATAATATAGCCATTTTCTTTCTCTATTTAAAGGATTTTTTTTGTTGTATTCAGATAAACACAATATTACACAGCTCATATATTTCTATAGTAACTTTGGGAAACTTTCTGTTCTCACCAAATTTTATAGGTTAATGTTGAAGACTAAATCCCGTTTTTTTTTTTTTCTTGCCCAAATTCCTGTCTAAGGGGTATGGGGAGTTATGCCCTATGAATCATAAATTCTCATCAGATGGGTTTTATTTAACCCTATATATCATGCTTTACTTTCCAACCTGACTCTGCCCATAACATTATGAGACAAAAAGGAAAATCAAAATATTTTACCCCAAAACATGTTTCTTTGCCATATTTGAAATGACCCTGCAAAGCTGTTCTTTGTGAGAGAAAATCTGCATCTGTAAAGAATCTCTATTAACATAGCTAGATCTTTTTCTTCCAGTCCCTCCCCATCCTAAAGAGATTAACTAAGATCTGAATAGGAAACTTTTGTCACCTATTGTCTTTAAGCGCAGACACTATAAGACTTCAAAAGAACTTTGGTCTCCACAATCTTTATCTTAACCTGAACATTCCCTTTTTGTCTATCCCAGGTCTTTAGACAAACTCAACCAATTGTCAACCAGAAAATATTTAAATTCACCTATAACCTGGAAGCTTCCTGACTGAATTGTTCCACCTTTCTGGACCAAACCAATGTATTTCTTAAATGTATTTGATTGATGTCTCATGCCTCTCTAAAGTGTATAAAACCAAGCTGTGCCCCAACTACCTTGGGCACACGTTCTCAGGACTGACTTCCTGAGGGCTATGTCGTGAGCCTTGGTCACTTATAGTTGGCTCAGAATAAATGTCTTCAAATATTTTACAGATTTCGACTCTTTTCATCAACAATGTCTTTGTCAATGCAGTGTCAGAAAGAATTAATGATAGGAATGTTTGTGAGAGTAAATAAACATAGGACAGCTCATCATGATAAGTTAGTGGTTTCGAGGATTCAGATAAAATAGATGGGACTATTCTACTTTTCAAAGCAGAGATTTTATGTAAGAGAAAATATAGGGACTTGGGAAGTATATATATAGAGTCAGAGAAATATAACTTGGTATAGTATGATACCTAATTTTTTAATAACACTAGAATTTTCAAGACACATTTTCATGCATCTAAAATGTCTGTTTAAAACACAGGTTTTATTATTATTAAGGTATGGTGAGGCCAACAGATCATGAGACAATCACCATTGAAAAGATAATTTGTTGCTTACAGTTCCTAGGAGGGTTTTCTCCTGGGCAAAGGCCTTTATTATGGTTTCTACAGGAAAGGCAAAGCAAGTCTGAGTAAGCAGGTTTAGGATTGGCTACTTTGAATAATTTCAGCAGGCCCTGGGGTGATGGAGACTGTGGGATGGTGGCCTGGAGTGTGAGAGCTCAGTGAGAGCCTAGAAAAGGAGGCTGTTAGGAGGGTTGTGGCCTTTTAGTGGCTTGGTTTGCATATAAAGGTACACAGTCAGGTGAGTTATCTCCTATCTCCAGGAAGGGGTTAGCCCTAGGAGGGGCAGCCTCTGTAGAGTCAACAAGACTCCAGACATTGAAGCATTGGAACAAAAAGACATGCTTGACACAGTCTTTTGCTAATCATTAAGGTGAATATAATATAGTTATCCTCTTTAACTGCACATATTATGCATTCCCATTGTTTATAAATGAAGTTTCAGTGCTGCAAAAGAAATAGCACTCGAATATAGAAATTTTCTTTTTAATTATCAGCAAGGCAAAGTACTTCTATAGAAAGGTGTGCTCTCACCAGTGGAGCAATGGTGGGTGCACATTTGGACAAGGGAGGGGAAGCGGTTCGTATCCTGATGTACGTGGCTCCTGCTGCTGTGTCGCTCCCCTATTGGCTAGGATTAGACTGCACAGGCTAAACTAATCCCAACTGGCTAATATAAAGAGGATGACGGGGTGAATGCTTTGGTGGCAGTCAGGGCAGAGCAGGTAGCAGATAATCAGAATGAGTTATGGTGGAGCAGGTGATCAGAATGAGTTATGGTGGAGCAGGTGATCAGAATGAATTAGGGTGGAGCAGGTGATCGGAGTGAGTCAGGGTGGAGCAGGTGATCGGAGTGAGTCAGGGTGGAGGAGGTAATCGAAAAAGGTTGCTTTATGAGGAAGTTAAGTTTAAAAGTAGAAAGCAAAGAATTGAACATACTGACATATTCTTTGAAGAGAAATTTAGAATTCATATTCAACACCATGGCTCCAGACTACTCATATGCTAGTAACTTAAATTTATATCCAACTCTTCTGGTATATCTGTCTCTTCTCTATCTCATATTCTTAAGTTAGCAGAGTGAGTCCCACCTCCATGCTCTTCTTCCTGTTCTTCCCATCTTGGCATTTCTGAATCAGCTGGTTCTTGTCCAAAAGAGACCCTAGATTCCTTTCTTTGTCACATACCTCATATTTAATGTATCAGCAAGTCCTATTGGTTCTACTTTCAAAATGTATCTCAAGCTCTTCCCATTATCCTCACCATTTTCCCACCAGCTCTTCCCACTGTCCTAGACCAACTCACTGACAAAGTATGTTAACTATTCCCATTTTTTGCTCTCCTAGATTATTTCACATAATAGGCAGTATACTTTTTTTTTTAAACAACATATATCTGACAAGTTAACTTCCTTGCTTAAAATCTTTCTTGGCTTCCTGTTATATGTAGAGTAAAATCTAAACTCCTTGCACTGGTTATATTAGACCCCAGATGATCTGACAGTTGCCTAACTTTCCATCTGTCTCACAGCATTCAATTCTTGCTCACAACCCTCTGGCTATCCTAGCCTCCTTTCAGTTCGTCATACCGAGTGTGTTCCGATTTTAACTACGCTTTCTCTTCCCTCTGCTTAGATTGTTCTGTGATATGTTCTACAGTTATGACTCCTCATCTTCCCCATCTCAGCTTAAATATCATTTTATGTTAAGTAGTACATTTCAATTATGTTGGATACATTAATATGTATCCATTTATTTTACAAATATTGAGTATTTATTCTGATTCAAGTTAGTTATTTCCAAGATACAATGAAGGTATAAACATTGGGTAAACATTCCCATTCCAAAAGGGAGAAATCAGGCAAAAGAGAGGGCCACAGGCCCCAGAAAAGTTCAAATTCTAGCAGGTCAGTCATTATCTCTTAAATCTCTGAAGTCAAAGTAATTATGGTAATGAAGGGTCTTGAAGAGTCTTACTTCCAGTATCTGAATTTAATTCCAGCACTTTCTCCAACATAGCCTAAGAAAGATGTATAACCATTTCACTACATATGTTTTAAAAGAAATCACAGTTCATATGTTAAGTTTTATTTCATTTTGTTAAGGCATATATAGACAGCCTAAATTTTGTGGATTTGGTGTTTCTCCACAATGCTAAAATGTAGTATTAACTTACATTTTATGATGAAGGTATCAACAAGAAAGAGAAGGAGAAAAACTATTGAATTTGATTGAAACTCTAATTTCCTTCCTGAAATGTATACTTATATAGCATACTTTCCTACCAAAAGAGGATATGTAGCAAGAACAAATTTTGCCTATATATTTAAAATAAAATTTTAGGAAATCATATAAAGAAACATTCAGACATTTAGCAGCCGATTCTTGGTTTCTGTAAAATTATTAATGTAGGTAAAAAAAGAATGATATGTACCCATTTTCCTTCATTTAGAAAAAGATTTTTAAAATTTTCTACTTAATTTTACAATTCATATCAAATTTTTATTTTGATAAGTTTATTGGCAGGTGCAGTGGTTCACACCTATGATCTCACTGTGTTGGGACACTGAGGCAGGAAAATAGCTTGAGGCCAGGAGTTTGAGATCAGCCTGGACAACATAGACCCTATCTCTATAAAAATTTGTTTTAAAAATTAGCCAGGTGTATTAGGCTATTCTCACATTGGTATAAAGAAATACCTGAGATGGGACAATTTACAAAGCAAAGAGGCTTAATTGGCTTATGGTTCTGCAGGCTGTACAAGGAAGCATGATACTAGCACCTGCTCAGCTTCTGAGGAGGCCTCAGGAAATGTAAAACCTACCATTGCTCATGACCCTCTGGCAACCCAAATAAGCAGTGGCCAAAGGTGTACCTGGGCCCTTTTGAGCCAGGGCTGGAGCTGGAACAGCAGCATGAATGGAACAGTGTCCCAAGGATGTGCAGAGCAGTGGGCCCTGGGCCTGACCCAGGAAACCATGCTGTCCTCTTAGGCCTCAAGGCCTATGATGGGGGGCTGCCTCTTAGATCTCTGAAATGCCTTCAAGGCCTTGCTTTGCCTATTAACACTTGCCTTATTTTAGTTATGCAAATTTCTCTAGCAAGTGGTGGCTGCATATCCTGCTTGAATTCCTCTCCCCAGAAAGTTGTTTCTTCCTCTGCTGCATGGCCAGGCTGCAAATTTTTTAAACTTCTACACTCTGCCTCCCTTTTAAATATAAGTTCCAACTTTAACTCATTTCTTTACTCCCGCAGGTGAGTAGAGTCTATTAGAAACACCCACGCCATATCTTAAGCACCTTGCTGCTTAGAAATTTCCTCTACCAGATACTGTAGGCCATTGTTCTTAGGTTCAAACTTCCACAGATCCCTGGGGCATGAACACAATGCAGCCAAGTTCTTTACTAAGGCATAACACATGTGATCTTTGCTCCAGTTCCCAATAAGTTCCTCATTTCCATGTGAGATCTCATCAGCCTGGCCTACATTGTCTATATCACTATCAGCATTTTGGTCACAACCATTTAAGCCGTCTCTAAAAAGTTCCAAACTTTCCCTCATCTTCCTGTCTTCTTCTGAGCTCTCTGCACTTTTCCAGCCTCTACCTGTTAGACAGTTCCAAAGCTGCTTTCACGTTTTCCAGTATCTTCATGGTAATGCCCCATTTCTTGGTACCAATTTTCTGCATTAGGCCATTCTCACATTCCTATAAAAAATACCTGAGACTGGGTAATTTATAAAGGAAAGAGGTTTAGTTGGCTCACAGTTCCACAGGCTGCACAGGAAGCATAACGCTGGCATCTACTTGGCTTCTGGGGAGGCCTCAGGAAACTTAGAATCATGGCAAAAGACGGAGGGGGAGTAGGCATATCACATGGTGAAGGTACATGCAAGAGAAATGTGGGGAGGTGCAACACTTTTAAATGATCTTGTCTCATGAGAATTTACTATCACAAAGACAGCACCAAAGGCTATGGTGCTAAACCGTACATGAGGTATCTGCTCCCATAATCCAGTCACCTCCCACCAGGCCCCACCTTCAACATTCGCTATTATATTTCAACATGAGATTTGGGCAGGGACACACATGCAAACTATATCAACAGGCATAGTGGCACACACCTGTAATCCTAACTACTGGGGTGGCAGAGGCTGGAGGATTGCTGGAGCCCAGGAGTTCAAGGCTGCAGTGAGAGACAGACTATGACATTGTCTCTAAAAACAAACAAGCAAATAAATAAATAAAAGTTTCTCAAAGTGGCAGTGCAATTTTTGGTAACTAGCAAATGACTTTTGTTATTTCCTTGATGTAGATTTCCTTGCTTGGTGTTGATAAATGAGACACTTCCAATAAAATTAAAATATGCTGATTTTAAAGTAGATTACAAAATAAGGTAAAGTAAGTTCTCACTATTCTAAAGGTAGCTTTTTATTAAAAAACTTTTTATGAAAGTGATATATATATGCATACACATATATTATAGAAAAATGAGCAAGCATAGTAAAGATTGCCTGCGATTTTGTTACCATTTGGGTATTTTCGTATCTTTTTTTTACCCTTCATTTTTTGCCCCATATATATGCATTTCCTATATTTTATACACTATTTAAGACTTAGATCATACCATTTTGAAGCATATTATACTGTATTAGAATAATGTACCCAGAAAAAAAGAAAAAATAGATATTTGTTTGAGGGAAAAATGTCATTCAATATTTTTCTCAAACATCATTTTTTTCCATGTAATGATTTAGCTTTAAATATGTTTCTAATATTTCAGTGTTACTGTACATATTACTAACATTTGTCTTACATATCTTTTTCATTTCTTTATTTTTTACCTTTCTGTATTTTGATTTAGGCATGTCTCTTATTAACAGCATCTACTTAGATTTTTTTCATACTCATCTAAGTGGAAAATCTCTGATAGTTAACAGGAAAGATTTAATTCATTTTCAATATTTTTCGTTTCTATTAATTTTAGATGGGTGGGTGCATGCATATGGAGATTTAGGTACATGAGCTACTTCTGCCATTTTAGATTTCCTCTTGATATTTTTTTCCTAGGATAAGCACTGAGCATTAAAAACATTTCTTTGATTGAAATACTCACTCTAAAGTATGGTAGCAAAATGTATTTTATATGTCCTCACTAAATTTGCCATTTACATCTAATATTTTATTTATATAAATTAGCCATTAATAGCTAGCCTAGCTCTGAGGAATTTAGAAACCTACTTATTTTATTGACTTCTTTTTTTGTTTGTTTGTTTGTTTGTTTGTTTGAATGACGGACTTTAGCATTTTTGTTTTGAAATAAGTTCAAATTTTATTTTTTGGTGGAGGGACTCTTAGCTAAAATTCTATTTAGTCCACAACCCACAACAGTCTGGATTGAATCCCATCTCAACTAAAATTGCCCTGACTGGCATGAAAAGTGACTTCTAGTTAATTGATCCACTAACTAGAAGAATTGATCCATTAACTATTTTATCCTGCTATTCTACCTAGTCTCTCTGATCCACTTGGCAACCATTAGAATAAATTCCCAGAAGATGGTGGGATACCACTAGAGAAAGGCATTTTCATGGGTCTTTTTCTTTGGTGGCATCTGCCATGCCATGGAAAGATGCTTCATTCAGTGTTCAGTCTTTGGGTCTGTTCTCTTCTGACTTACTAATTTCTCCTTGGGAGAGCTCATTTAAAAGTTGTTTCCCAGTTTTTCACATACAAGATCCTGATGCATTTTATTAAAGTCACATCCTTAAGTTTAAATCTGTGTAGGTTGTACTCTATTAATAAAATTAGGCTATACCAAACTATCAAATTTTAAATTGCAATAATCCTACTGGTTCAACATAATCTTTTCATTTGTTGGAATAACCTACTATTTTGTTGAAACTGCTGTCAAAGCAATAGTAAACTTATTCTAAAATGGTTTAATATTTGTGGTATTTGGCAGTGTATTCAATCAGTCTTTAATTGTATCTGATAGAAATACAAGTTCCATCTGTCTCACACGTGTATCCTACTCAAAGCATGGCACCAGAGCAAGTCTGTTTCCGATGCTCATAAATAAGATACCAACAAACCCACAATATTGGTACAGACTGTTCTGGGCTAGGTTCTAAAATGTTAACCACAGGAAGTGATTTTAGTTCTTTTTATAAAACCCTTTTTTCCCTTCATCAGCTGCCTACGTGCTCGGTGTGGCACTTTAGGTTTCCTGGATCTTCAAAGTATTAAAAATTACTGGAATAACCTGATGGAAGGTGATCTTATTTACTTAAACGGAATGTGGACAAGTAACTGCTAAAATCATAGCTATCTAAGCCTGTCTAAAATCGTTCTGATTGTTTTATTGAAAGTGGGTGTTTTACTAAGGCCTACTAAAGTTTATAAAATGTGTGGTCATAGATAATACAGATCAAGGCATTAATGATCAGTATTTCCAGTAATTTACAAGGTAACTTGAGTACTTATAACTCTAGCTTACCTTACCCCTGTTTCTGTTCATTTGTCTTTATAATATAAGATTACTTAGTGAGTTTGAAATTATTTTAAAAGATTGGAAACAAAAGTATAAAAAATAGAATTGGTATATATTATGCTTAATAGTGGACTTAATTTTTCTCAGTAGTTGCTTACTTCTGTAATTAAAGTATATTGTCTATTAACTGAAATTTGTATAAATATATAATTATGTATATAAACATAAATATGTAATTTCATATAATTATATAAATTATAAATATTCATATTTATAATTAAAATTAATTATACATTTTTATTTTTAATGTTTATATAAATATGTGTACATATAAATTCATAAATTTTCATATGTAAATATGTTAAATATAAATATATAATTTATACAGAATATATAAAAATTGCAATGAATTTATTAAAATTAGTTAAAAATTAGAAGATATTTATTCATGTAATTTTGGATAAGCTTCTAAGAATTTTCTGAACAGTTTGAATTTGTCTCCACATTTGTAAACATAGAAAAAAGTTTCTACAGTATTCAAAGATGTCACCATTTTTGATGGAAAATTTGTCACCTTTACTTTTTCTTATAAACAATATAGTAGAGAAAACAAAGCATACAAAGTATAGTACTTTTGAAAAGGCTCTTTTTTTAAATTCTTCAGGATGAATTTTAGTCTGATCGTTTTGCTAAGACTGTATTTACATTTCTTGTTTCTGCTCAATTCTTCCCAACTGCCCAATATTTTAGCTCATGGTAAATAATTGGAAATTCTTTCTTGTTTTGGGTTGTCTATTATTAATTATTCTTAATGATGACTTCTTTTATAAAATGTTGTAATGTAACTCCCCTCCTACTATTTTTATATTATGAAATGCTTAGTGCTGGATAAATAAGTCAAATTTGTGCAGTGTTGGCAAACCACAATTATATTCAAGACCACTGGGGATCAGAATCTAATTTTATCAGAATTTAAAAATTGTTTTGAGATTTTGCAGGTATCAACTTAGCAGATGATTTCTTAAATAAAGGGGAAAATCAAGTATTATGCTTTGTCCTTTGATGATATGAGATAAAAATCACCAATGTAAATGATTTTTATCTTGTATTGAAAATCAATCCAAGCTGTAGGCAGGACCACTTTGCCCATCAGTTTACATTAATGCCTTGAAGAGCAAGTCAATTTTAAAGTTACTGACTTAAGTTTTGTACCACATACGAACTTATTTAGTGAGTTCAAGTTGCAGATTTCCTTTACTCAAGTGGTCCTTTTCTCTTTTCTAGATAGAAACAGGCAAATAAGAAATGGTAAGTAAGAGTGATTCTGGAAAAAAACGAATCTATTGCTGTTTTTTTCTTCCTCTTACCTGATTTCTGTATAGCATTTGTCACTTAAGACCAACAACATCTCCTTGATGTTATCACAGCTCCTGCCTACCATGTGAAAACCTCTTTCCTGGTTTTCTGTCTGCTTCCATGGATTTTTTTTTTTTTTTTTTTTTTTTGGCTATTTCCCTTGGATCTGCTTCTGCCTAAACTCACTGTGATGGTATTCTACTGGTATTTCTCATCCACTTCTTTGTCTTTCACTTGACACGTTATTCTTGGTTTATCTCATTTATTCCTATGGCTTTCAACTACTGATAACTTCCCATTTTATGTGAAATCCAACTCTTATCTCAGGACTCTGGTTTACCCATGAACAGAATTGCAAGCTGTGATAGATTGCAAAACTCTAGGAGAACTGAAAATAACATAAGAAACTAAAAGGGTGAGCCTGAGTAAGTTAGTGAGACATGGTTAGAAAAGACTTCCCTAAGAAACTGATACTTGAAATGGAAGTTGAAGGCAGTGGTGGAAATAATGTCATGGAGAGGCAGAAGAGCAAGGAAGGTTCTTGCAGTCTGCCTAAACTGAACTTGTCAAACATCATTCTAATAAAACCAATACTTGATTAAAATCTTTCGGCTCTATCTCATCATCTAAAAATAAACTGAAAACACTTTCACCTAGGATTCAAAACCTTTCACCTGGCCTTAATTTAATTTTTATCTGGTTTTTAGCACTCCCTCTGATCTGCTGGTTGGTACCTATTTAGGTACATATATTATAAGTGCATATTTAAGTCTTTGATTTATTGTCTTCTATTCTCTTTGCCTGGATTGTCTTCCTCCTCCTCTTTTTTTTTTTTTTTTAAACTGGTGAGTATCTCTTACTCAATATCCAAAGCCCAGTGAAATATTGTTTTGCTTTTGCAAGTTTCCCACACAGTCAATTTTCGTACAACTTTTTATGTGGCTGTATAATGTTCTTACCATTCTCAGGACAGGCAGTGTTGTGTTGATGCTGAGAGGAATGGCTGTGAACACAGATCGACTGGAATCAGAATCCTGATTCCTCTATATATAACCTGTGTGATCCTGTACAAGTTAATGTTTGTACCTCCATCATAGGGTTGCTGTAAGGGTCAAAGGGCCTAGAACAGTGGCTAACATATATTAAGCAGTCAGTTGTATTAATAGTTGTTGCAGTCACAGTTTAAATTATGTATCTTCCACCATTTTTAGGCTACCAGCTCCTTGAGAGCAGAGGATACCTTACTCACCTTTGTGCTTGCCACTAAGTAAATGAAATAATTGATATTTGTAAGATTGAGTTGAAAGGGATGTTTAAACATTAATGTTCAGTCTTTAGTTAGTTGACAGGGTGGCATTTCCTATTATGCATCAAAACCATTCATTTATCCAGCATGTAATTTATTGAGCATCTATTCTGTGCCAGACACAATTGTAAGAGGTAGAGATGAATTTATGAGTGAAGAAACATATTCGTACGTTTGTGAATTTTATAGGATGGAACTTTAAATAATTATGCAAATAGATGTATAATTCAAACTGTGTCTAGTGCTACAATGGGGTGGTATATCACACGTCTCATGCTTATTATGGGGAGGAGATTGGCTTGGTTTGGGAGATTATGACTGGCTTTCCTGAGGGAGTGACCAATGTTCTGAGGGGAGATGTCTAAGCGCATATGAAGTTGGTGATAGAGAGAACCTGGTAAGCATGAGGGAAAGATGCCAGTGTGGATATATTCTGGCACCGTGAAAGGCTGATAGGTGCTTGCTGGAGCTCATACCCATGGAAAGCCTTAAAAGTACACAAAGTAGACAGCTGCCCATGTGGTGAAAAGGCTTTGTTGCCTGGGATTTGTCTTCAATTTTATTCTTTACTTCTTTTTAACATATATACTTTACTTTTAATTTTTACTGAAATTTTGCTTAAAATCTCACCGTTTTTTATATATATAAAAATATATAAATATATGTATAACATGTGTACTTTACTTTTATATATAATATATAAATATATATATTTACTGAAATTTTGCTTAAAATCTCACCATTTATATATTTTTTTTTCCTTTGAAAGAATGCAATGAATTTTTTAAAAAAATTTCCTCAGGAGACCAAAAATGAAGCTTCCCTTTTAAAATGTGTGCAGTATTGGAGCGGCAACAGATTATAGTAGTTTCTTTTGTTTATTAAGGTCTTGGTTCTAGGATTTGGGGTTTTCTCAGGTTTCAAGAATGGGGCATTAAAAAAAAAACACTGTAGAAGTACGCAATTATGTGGCATTTGTAGTGAGGTCAAGGGTACATGGGTTGAGAAGACGGTAGCATGTGGTTACCAAGGCCTAAGAGGAGTGAGAGTGAAATGGAAGATGAAGAAGGAAAATATATTACATATATATTTTATATATTTAATAAAAACAAGTAGAGTATATGTTCATCCCCCTATTTTATATGTATCATATATATGATATATATATTAATTGATAAATGATATAAATTGTAAAACAGGTAGAGTGTATGTTCATCCCCCTATTTTATATATATCATATATCAATATATAAAATCATTTTATATATCATTTATATATCAATAAATCATTTATATATCATTTATATATGTCAGTATATATCTATATATGACAGATATAATAGATATCTATATAAAAAGATGGCTGGATGTTGGAAATCTCATATATCGGTATATATATAAATGATATATATAAAATAGGGGGGATGAATATACACTTTACCTGTTTTACAAATTATCTGGGGCAGCAATAGATTAGGTACTGATTTGATACTACTTAAGGAATATTGAAGTGTACACTAAATTGTTTGTGTAGTGACCAAAACTAAATCCAGTTCTTTTCTGAAAAAGGAACTAACTTGGTACATTTTAAAGTACTGTTCTTTTTTCCCATTAATTTACTTTTTTAGGTGCTAATTGATATAGGAAATGGTGTCTTATTATTACAAGGCAATGACATAGAATTTTATCCCCTTCTCTCATGTCCAGTTGTATTTGTTTTGATAGAGACTAAGAATAACACAGTAAAGTTCCTAAAGTAACAACTGAATAGAGGACTATTGTAAAAAATTATAGATGCTATTCTATAAAATGTAAATTTTATGAATAACAATCAAAACAGGTTCAACCACCCTGTATTTTTCCAGGCAAGACAGTTGTATACTAAGCAATGTTAGAAAGGTATCCACCAAAGAACTAGCCTGTATAGTTATATGTGTGAACTTAAAATAGCTCCTCTCTAATATGAAATTTTGGAAGAGTCTTTATCCAAACGGTTGATGTATATAGTATATAATGAAGAATTTTTAAATTGCCTCATAAAGAAATCCCATGAGCCCTCCCTTTGTGTTCTTAATAAAAAATGTCTGCCTAGCTAAACAGAGCGGAGTGGTGTGCACCTGTAGACCCACCTACTTGGGTGGCCGAGGCAGGAGGATTGCTTGAGTCCAGGAGCTGGAGGCTGCAGTGCTCTATGATTATGGCTATAAATAGCAATTGCAGTGTAGTCTGGGCAACACAGAGAAACTCTGTTTCTAATGTGTAAAAAAAAATATATATATATATATATAAAATATACATATATATATATATATAAAATAACTGGCAATTTATATTCCCAGATTAATTTGAATGTGCTTATTTTGTCCCTATTTTATGGATTAGTGTGGGAGATGACATTTTGATGTAAGTGATACAAATGATATTTTAATGACTTCCAACTTTAAATGTAAAACACAGTCACTCATAAATCTTCAGACTGAGTTATGTTAGGTATATTTTAGCATCAGTTCTCATTTTAAGAAGTTTTGGTTATAGTAAATTCAGATGAAACTATTTGAAAAAGATATCTATATAAAAAGATGGCTGGATGTGAGAAATCTTATATTTTATATTCATATGGTTATTATTGGAAGCAGTGGGAGTTGTGTGCATGCAAAGATTATAATTAGTTGAGATAGTGCATTTGTCAGGGGGAAATCTAACTGAAGTTAGACTAGCTACATGGAAGTCTGTGGTTTATTTCTAAGAAATGCTTTGAGCGAAATTTGTGCTACCAACCTTGCTTTAATTTCTACTCATGATTTTTCAGAAAAAGAAAATTTGGGGAATAAGCTTTAATTTTTCTGTCATTTTAATTAGTTGTCCATATGTTGACTGATATATTGATGTAAAGTATCCAGGAAGCCCTTGACTGAATTCTGAGGTAGAAAACATTTGCTTTTGTTCTCCTACTTTTCCATTATTATCCTTCAAAACATCTTCTCAACTCCTAATCTCAGATAGCTAATTCTTTATCCCACTCTCATAAACTTCAACTCTCAATTATCTGAAAAGCAAATGGATGGCAATGGGATAAGAGAATAACAGAGAGACAGGTGTGAGTTATTGTCAGTGTTCTAGTTGTAAGATTAGTTAAGTTTATGGAGATTCAATATAATATGAATAAAGAAAACAAACAAAAAAGCTGATCATGCATGGTCCATGGTCATTAATTCAGTTCTATGAACTAAAGTCTATCTATCTAACAATATTTAAAATTTTTACATGTAAAGTATTATACTTTCCAGGGTTGTTTGCATTTTAGTAGAGAAGTGAATTGACTTCAAGTTTAAAGGAAGCAATATCTTAATCATTTTAAACTCAATTTCAAATTGTTCTATTATTTATAGCCCTAGAAATGCTGATTCTCCTGTTTCTTATATCTGCTCATACTCTCATGGAGACTTATTTCTTATAGTAAGCATGTAAGAGTTTGCAGGTGGGTGGTTGGGAAAGGGAGCTGTCCATATAATCTCAATTCATCTATTGCCATAGATGCCTGAAGGCACTGGTAACAATGACATTTCAGAGTGACAAGCCCTGGATGGTAGTGATGAGAGGAATATTCTATGGGTAGCATCACATGGTCTTACTACTTCATCTGTTCCTAGTGTAGGTCCTGATAATACTTATTTTAAACTATTGTTAGTGTATTTGGGTGCCTTTATAAAGATATGAGAGAATATAATATGAAAGAATTGATGCAACTTTTCAAAGTAGTACATTTGGAGTGTCACATTAATTTTATAAGACTGGGTTAGAAGCATTGCTTTCTTGAATCTTTTATAAGTCTTTGGAAGATTCAATTTTAATTGAAATCTAATCTATCATCAAATCATGCTGCTTCCACCTCAAAAAAAGATGCCGTCTCCATTGGCAGCCGCCTGTTTTCACAGCCACTGCTGTGGTCTAATTACACCTCCTACCTAGAACACATGGATCTGAGCGCTCTCACTTCTGCTTTCCTTTTCCATAAGCCCCCAGTTTGATGCTCTTACAACCTGAATACACTACGGCTGCCAGGTGGCAAGGCTCAGGAACCTTGGGGAAGGATGCTTGGATCCTAGAAGGTCCACTCATTGGGGATTTATGTTCTTTCCGTCGCTTAAAAATAATAAATTATAACTGATTTCTATGTAAAGACAGATGACACAATAACAGTTTTATCTTCATACTATACACTGTAATTAGTCAGACCCAAAATAACTTTAATTATACTAACTTCATATATTTTTAAAATTGGTCTCAGCTGTTATACAAGAATAATCCATAATTGAGACCTTAAAAAGTATGTCATGTCTACGGTACTCTAGGAGAAAAGCAAAATAAAATAAAAACCTATATTTAGATTTTACTGAAAAGGTGTTATTTCTCTAGGGGGAAGCAGTTAGTATGGATTTAATTCTTTTTCACTCATTTCCTTATCTTCTGAAATCTGCTATGTTTTTGATTTTTAAATTTTAATGTCTAAATAAAGTGACCACTCTGCAATAAATTGCTTCACGGGGAGGGTTTGTGAAATTATACTGTTCAATGACAAAATTGTGTTATACAAGATTATTTTCTATAATGTGGTGGAAGCAGATAGTTTTCTCTCTCTCTCTCTCTCTTTTTTTTTTTTTTCCCCCTAATTTACAACTAACTCTGTGGGATGGATTGCTCCCATATAAATAATTTTTGTGTTTTGGTTTTCTCTCCAATGTATTAAAATAAGAAAGAAACTTGCTGTAAGAAGCATTGAGTTGTATTATCCTCCTAATGCCCTTATCTCTCTTTTAAATTGTTATTATTTTCTTCCTAGTGCCCTTATCTCTCTTTTAAATTGTTATTATTTTCAGATTCTCCTCACTTCTTCAACTGTAATCAACCGAACTGATCATCTAAGGTAAACTGAGACAGAGTCTTGATCTGTTGCCCAGGCTGGAATGCAGTGGTGTGATCATGGCTCACGATGCCCTTGGCCTTCCAGCCTTAAGTGATTCTCTCAACTTGGCCTCCCCAGTAGCTGGGACTCCAGGAGTGCAGCACTTCTATCTAAGTTTTAAAATTTCTTGCAGAGACCAGGTCCCACCATAATGTCCAGACTGGTCTTGAAATCCTAGGCTGAAGCAGTCCTCCTTACTTGGCTTCTCAAAGTGCTAGGATTGCAGGCATGAGCCACACCACCTGGCCTGATCAATGTTTTTAGGTTTATTGTGGAACACAGCTCTCCAGACACCAGAACGGGCCAAATGACAGGCTGCCAACAGAGCAATATGAGATATGATGGAGAGCACTTTTTTTGGCTCAGAACTATAGACATGTAGAGCTGAAGATCAGATTTAGAAGTTTAGCCTTTCCTAAATTGAAATCCTAGAGATAACTTCCTGACCCCAGATGTTTCCATGCTGGTCTTGGTTACTAATGAAGGGGCAGAGAGAAGTTTAAACCACAGGATATAGTGTGGTTGAACACAGATGCCTAACTATAGCTATTATAAGTTAAATACAGAATTTGAACATACACTGTTAATATGCAAAATTATTTAATTTTAGTTTTAAATACCTTATAAAAATAATACCATGGCAGTATTTTATTAGCTTACAGCATGCTAAAATATATTGTGAAATCTTTGATTCATGAGGCAATATTTTAGAGCAAACTCGAGTAGAGAAGGTGGAATTAAGTTGTACTCTGCTTACAGAGGAAACAAAATTTTAACATGTATTTTGCTATTAAGTGATGTAGACCCAAAGTGAAAGCTAAGTAAATACCAGAATCTTTTGTTAGCTTCATGTGTGAATGTGGCATGTAGTCAAGAATATGTTGTCATATCCATTCATTGTAGTTTTCCTTACTCGATTCTTGAATCTTGACCTCTGAGTGTGAATATTGAAACTCTATATTGTGCTCTTATAAAATTACTTATTTCTGAAACATAGTAACTAGAAACAGGATTTATCAGATCATAAATAATTTGAAGAAAACTATTCACTAGGGAAATATAATTATTATTTCTTCACTTGACTATTATGGATTTTAACAAATCTATAACAGAAAGTGACCATACTTTTTGAAGATTGAACATTTTGCTTCATTGACATGAGTGATGAGACATCTAACTTGCCTAGAAAACACCATGGGTTTGTCACAAAACTGATTGCCTGGCCATCTTCTGCACTGCTGCCAGAATTTTTTTTTTTTCTGGCAGATGATTGCAGTTTTTAGTTTTTCTCCTCCAAGATCCTGTGGGTTCTTCACTGTTCACAGATTCTTCACCATCAGTGTCAGCTTCATGGACAAGCAACCTGTGCCATTGCATAGAGTCCTACCCTTGGAAGAGGGCTCCATGCTTGGTTTAATGCTCTGTCACCATCTTGAAATTCTTAATAATTTGAACATGGCACCTGACATTTCCATTTTGCACTGAATCCTCAAAATGACATGGGAAGCCTTTTCCAATTGCCTCAGATAGGATTTGTTCTTTCCTCCTCTTTGTTATTATGCTTTTTAAAAATTTGTTTCACTTGTCTGAATGATGATACCAAATTACACAAGTTAATTGTCATCTATCTATCTTCTTTACAAGAAGAATTTAGTGGATGCTGTTGGTACTTACCCAGATTTCTTTTACCAGTCAGTTTACCCATCTTCTAGCTGCTGTGAGTGCTGGCTGCTCCTGTCCTACAAGTGCTCTTCTCCAGAGAATTGTGGTGTTACAGAGGCACAAAAGTTTATTCCTTGCCTAAAGATGGGGCAGCTCTGTGGTGCCATATGTCTTCCAAAACATCTCATAGTCTCCTTTGAGATCAGACTGAAATGGACTATAGCTGAGCTCACATCCTTTCTTGCGTCTTCCTCTGAACCTACCCTGCCCCCATCACTGCTTTTCCCCTTCTGAGCATTCCCGCAACAGTATACAAGTACCTGAATCCCTGACCCAGCCTCTGCTTCTAGGCACTCCTGTGTAAGCCAGTCATGAGTTAGTACAGGGATTTTAAAATAACACCAATATATGCCCTTTCCAAGTAAGAAGGTTATTCAAGAATCTATAAATATGATTTGATAATAAACCTGTGGAATCAAAAGCCTTGCAAGTGAACATCACCCCAACTATTTATCCTTTGTAGTATGTACAATGTTAGATTCGAAATGCTGAATGAGCTGTCGTTGGCTCCCAGCCTCCTGACATAGTTGGCACTGACTTAGGAAAACGGGTATTCAGTACTTTAGTCTGATGGATAACTGATGACTGTCCAATCTCTGGCTTCTTTTAGCCATCTTCTGAGAATAAATTTGGTGTTTCTCTGAGAGGAAAGTTATTCACATCCAATAGGAGTTTTTGTTAATACTTTGGTCTAATTTTAATGTTCCTATTTATTGAAGGAACAATATAATGCGGTGATTAAGAGCATGAATGCTCAAGTTGTACATCTGAGTTCAAGTCCTGCTGCTTCCCTTTCTGTGTATGATCTTGAACAATCTTTTTAATTTCTTTGTGCCTCTCCTTATCTATATTAAAAGTACCTACCTAGTTCATGCAGTAATTATAAAGATGAACTAAGTATATATGAAAAGATGAGAATGGGGACACACAGACAGCTTTATATAGATGTTGGTAACTGCTATTATTAACATGAAATACAGGAGATGCACATAGCATCTAACAATTTATTTTTTAGTGCAACCCAGCTATATTTAATGTTGATTTGTAAATGAAATTTACTGAAATATAGAAAATGACTACATACTCTAATTTGGCTACTCTTTTATATTAGGAAGTATAAATCACAGTTTAACATAACTGTGACATATTGAAGTATTCAAAATGAGTTTTTCATATTTTTTCACCGAAGTGAATATGAGTGACACTTTAATATTTATTTTTTGTAAGTCAGTAGTTACTAACAATGAAGGTAATGGCCATGAATGTGATAATGAAGTTGACCATTATACACACTTAAGATGTGCTTCTTTTCCTTGAATGTTATTAAAGGCCAGAATCTTCAAACAAACCATATACTGGCATTTTATAAAGCTACTGACCCCAGGGCCATCATGTGACCTAAAGGTTGACTAGAGTGAATCTTTATATCTTTTAATGATACAGCCAATAACTATAGTCAAACCAAGCATAAAATAACAGGCCCTCTTCTCTTTAAAGTTATATTAACTTAGATATTAACATAATGCTAAATTATCTTAGGATCATTGTAGAAATTACCACACTAGGAGTAAGATTTCATATGAAATACTGAGAGATTCATAGAGACCCAAAAATTAATTTTTAAAAATTCTTGAGTTTTGGAAATTAATCAACTTTTATAAGTTTTTTTTTTGTTTGTTTGTTTTTTTTTAAAACAAGGGTCTCCTGGACCCTACCTTAAGTGCTTTCGGTAACTGGGAAAAATTAAATCAAGTCATTCAACTCTTTCACCACTTTTTAACACTTTTATTTGTGCAAAATCAGATTAAAATGCATATAAAGTTCAGTCTTAGAAGAGGAAATAGTGAAAACTCAATTTCACTCATTTTAGGTTGGTTGTGATGGCAGGCACACATATTACATTGTGTGTGTGTGTGTGTGTGTGTGTGTGTGTGTGTGTGTGTGTAAAAAACAGTCACATCTTTTCCCATTAACCGTCTCCTTGATTGATTACCTAGATTCCCACTAAGCTGAAGCAAGTGGGAGAAGGTGACAAAGCATCTGATGCTAAGAGTGTCTTGTAAAAGAAAAATTGCACCTAACTTTTACAAAATAACTCATGCTGCAACATGCTTATGAAGCACATATGGAAAACCACTCTAAATGGTAGTAGTCAGTATGAGGACTTATATTTTGGATTCCACCGAGGATGTGGTCTTCAGGGTTTTTGGTGAATAAGCTATATAATAGGTGTGAGCTGCCTAATAGGACAACTAGAGCCACTTCATAGTGAGGCACTGAAGAAAGGGGTTACATATGAAGCTCAGGAACTCACACTGCCTGGGTTCCAATCGCAGCTCTATTACTTACCAGCTGTGGGGCCTTATCTAGCTGCAGAGAAATTATGTTAGAGCTGTGATGCAAAAAGTATCTTTGGATGTCAAAAACAAGATGATTAAGGGATAATAATATTGAGGAAAACAGTGTTTTGTACTTCCCTCTGCAAGATTAACTTCAATTATATATATAATATGTTGTCCCATATTTGGCATTTTTATAATATCTCTCTTTATATTTCTCTTTCCCTCTTTTTCTTCACATAAATGATTAATGATAATGATTAAAGTAAATTATGTAATAACATGTTTTTAAAGTAATTTAGTTGAAAGCATAGAATAAAGTGCAGATCAGGAATATTTCTAACTGTAACCTAAACTGAATTCACATTTTAACTTTGCAGAATTTCCATTTAAAGAAAAATTTATGGAAGAATTATATATGCTCAGGTCCCCTGATATTAACAAGACCATATGCCTGTGGCTGAGATAGTCTCAGTTTGTCAGTTATCCCAGTATAATAACTCATAACACTCTTTTGTTCTCAGAAATATTGTGCTTTGATTGATAAAGCATATGCATATCCTACTTAATATAGGGAATTTACATATGAAGTGTTGTTATACTCAAACAATTCTGAAACAGTTTAGGCAGCAGCTGTGAGCCACAAGTAGTGGTAAAAATTGTGTCCAGTTAGAGCAAGCATCAGGAAACTTCTGGCTGGTCATTCTTACTTGTTTGCTGTATAACACAGTCCTTCAAATATTTTGTAGCCCATATTCCTTAAAGTAAAAAGAATATTACTTCATGCTAGCGTATTTTATTCAAAGGACAGTCTAAAATGCAAGCCCACATTTTTTCTAATGTATTTCATTCCTGTCAATATTTGAATCTATGCAATATGTCAGAGTTTTGGTTACTATTCAGTAGAGAAATGAACTTTCGGAAGCTATACATGTGTTAGATAATTTCATCTTCAAGTAAATTCTGGGCTTCAAAAGAGTCCCCTGAATGTAGCACAGTATCTGCTATTCAGTAGGCGCCTAATAGATATGTGTTAAATGAGTAAATGTGTAATGATGGTAAATGGTTTTCTTAACTTTAAAAAAAAATGAATTTAAATTTTGTAAGTTAATAGTACTTTTTTTCTGAATCATCCCAACTACCATGAGAATAAGATTTTTACTCAAGGAATCTCTCATAACTACTATTCATATTTATTAGGTAAAATATAATGTACATACACACTAAGGAGTAATTAATTAAATCATACCATTAAAATTTTAAGTGAGAGACCTTAACCCATATATGTTTAAATATGAAGGAGGAAAACAGATAATATGGAGGGGAGAGAACCAAGAGATAATTGAACTTTTTGTCATGGTAAATGGTGTTCCAATGAACTTCAACTATAGAATTTACTGTTGAAAGCTTATCAGTGATCATTCTGGTGTCCCTCAAAAAAATTTTTTTTTTTAATGTTATGTTACAAATTCCTATCATGGTCAAAGAGATGGTTTATAATTTTAGACTAACATCAATTCAAAAAATAGACCATGTTATCGAGGAAAAGAGATTGAAACAACAATTAGTAATGAACTTTTCAGATGGTAATTTGATACCAAAGTTTGAGCACTGCATCTTAAGGGATGGATGCTGCTCTTTGATCATGTTATTAATCTTTCAAGATTTTAATAACACTTAAGATGATTTTATTATTTAACTAGGAGGTAGCCAATAATTATAATAAACTTTAAATGTCCATAATAGCATGATGGGAAAAGAGAGGGCCAACAAAAGCGTAGATCTTAAAATAGTTTTAAAAGTTTTTGAACTCTTCCAATTCAATTGGAAAATTATGAGCATAAAAATGAGCTAATTCAGGTTAATTATGAACAGATGACTGGCAAGCCCTTACCAAATAAAAATGATTATTTAAAGCCCACTGGTCCCTTGATGCTGCAATTGTATGACATCAAAGACCAAAACTTCATAGCCTCTTAGTCATTACTAGCACAACTTTGTTTACCTGGTGATTATTTCTCTGCTGTTCTCCCTCTTTTCTCTTGGTTTTACCTGTCTCTTTGAATAGATTCTAGTTGATAAGAAAAAGTATAATTTAATCTCTTTTTTATAAAATATCTAATGGAGAGAAAAGCATGGCCACTTCAATGTTCAAAAACTATGTGTTGAAATTGCTGGAATAAGTAAGATAAATAGTAATTTAGTAATCTCAAATTATTTTACAGAAGACTAATCTGTCTTATTTCTAAATTTGATGAAAACAGTTTTTTTAATACAAAGGTACAAAATATTAATGAGTCACCTCAACCCACCCAGAACGGTGTCTATTCTAATAGAAAGAAACAAATTCCTGGCAATGCAAACTCCTTTGCTTTAATGTCTTTTGATGTAATGCACAAACATAAAAAAAAAAAAAAAAAAACAAAAAAAAAAACAACTGCATGCAGAAATTTTAGCATCTTAAATTTCTCTGTTTGTTTAATTTTAACATCCAAAGAAACATTTTTAAACCAAGCATCAATTATTGCCATATTCCCACCAAGTGATTTTCCCTTGAACAAGATTTCTGGAATTATGCAAGCATCTGCTTGAGGAAGACATCTAGAAATATATTTGCACATAGAGGCTATTAAAATATGAAATTACACTAAAGGCTCAGGTTGTTGTTGAAATAAATGTTCTACTTCACTATGTTGTTACAGAAAATATCAACATTATTATACAAGCTGTCTGTCTTAATTGATCTAGTTCTCATGCTAATTGCTATGCTCTCCATTTCATTTTGTCTCTATAGGCACAATCTTTCTTTAAAAATATTGGCAAAAATTTAGCAGCATTCAGAATATCCTAAGTCTTTGAAATCTTTGCGTATTTCTATATTGCTTTTCTGATCAGAACATTTATGTTTAGTTTACATGCCAACAGTTAAAACACAGAAGTTTACATTTATCTCCAGTGAACTTTCCTCTTAGAGTTAAAAGAAAATATGATGTCTCAGGTAGTTAGGATAACAAACTGTGATAACAATTAATAGTTGATTCCAATGCATCATGGAATTATAGAACCCAATAAAACTGCCTTTGTTTTTTGGAGGGTAGCCATAGATTTAATGTAAACCACTTATTTCACATGCATTTATTTATCTGGTCATTTAACAATATTTTAGAAATCTCTTATATGTAAGGCTCTGGGATATAGTAAGACGACAAATGGAGCTGATGGTTGTGTAAATAACAAATAATTTACATGTTAATACAAGAAAGAAGATAGAAAGTACATTGCATATGCATTAATTTAGTGGAACAAAATACAATATCTAATAGGGTGTATTAGTCTGTTTCTGCATTTCTTTTCTTTCTTTCTCTTTTTTTTTTTTTTTGAGACAGAGTCTTACTCTTGTCACCCAGGATAGAGTGCAGCGGCACGATCTAGGCTCACTGCAACCACTGCCTCCCAGGTTCAAGTGATTCTCTTGCCTCAGCCTCCCGAGTAGCTGGGATTACAGGTGCCCGCTATCATGCCCGGCTACTTTTTGTATTTTTAGTAGAGATAGGGAGAGAGTAAGAGGGAAATTGGGGAGGTTTCAGACTCTTTCAAACAACATATCTCAGGTGGACTAATTGAATGAGAACTCATTTATCACCAAGAAGATGATGCTAAACCATTCATGAGAAATCTGACCCCATGATCCAATCACCTTCCACCAGGCCCCACTTACAGCATTGGGGATCACATTTCAACATGAGATTTTGAGAGGACAAACATCCAAACCATGTCATAGGGAGACAGGAAATTTGGTTATATCTGACCCTCAAGAAAGTAGTTGCCATCTTAAAGCTTGTGAGTAGCCCTGGCTACAAGATTTAAAAGCCAATTGGGAATGAAGTATAATTATTTTCTTAAGTGTAGGCTACTTATTTAAGAAACACACTTCTCAGTGCATACTCAGCTTATTATCACTGTAACTCTGTAGAAATCATATCCCCAAGGGCAGCAATCTTTTGATTTTTATTTTTTCACAACTCTATCTTCAATGTCTAGTTCAGGGCTTTGATATAACAAAGGCTTAGTAAATATGTATTGAGTGAATGAGTGGATTAAGCTAAGGACAGATGAGCCTCCATTGGGTTTAGCAGCAAGGAGTTCATTAATAACCTTGGTGGGATCTGATTTTTCAGTGAAATATCTAGTTTCACAGTTTGTTGAAGAGTAAATAGGAGATGTCTAAATATAAGCCAATGTGCAGCAGCACTTTCTAAATTGTAGGGTAGGAAGGAAAGAAATAGGAAATTGTTTAGAATGAATGGACACTGGTTTGAGTAAGAATTTCTGTTTTAGATCAGGAAGAACTGAGCATGTTCAAATGCTGGTCAGAAGCCTCCTAAAGAAAGAGAGGTAGATCCATGAGAAGTTCATATGTTCCAGACTATGGGAAGAGAAATTACCTTTACCTGGAACACTAGACCCTTTCCTGTTGTAACTGGAGAGAAGACTGAAGGCATGCAGGTGGATGCAGCTAAGTTTGTAGATCAAGGGTGGAAAATTGAGGGAATTCTATTGGCTTAATTTTTGTTATATAATATTGAGGTTACTGTTTTATCTTGAGAAATGATGTGGCCAGAGATTTGAGATAATTATAGACATTTTGAAGTGGCTGCTGGGAAGAATGGAAAGAGATTTCACTAGTGAGACCTAGAAGTATTCCTAGAGCCATGAGTGAACTGGTGACGTTGCAATCCACAAATCTATAGTTAGACACTGACACACACCACTTACTTCTCTAGTAAGGTTCAGTGGTCAAGGTATAGAAGGCAAACGTTCAGTTTAAATCAGTGAGGGTGTAGTAGAGAGATGAGGGAGTTGAGGACATGGTGAGACAGTGATGAACTGCACTATGAATACAAAAGAACGTAAAGTGGAGACACAGGTAGGCTCTTTGATAGGAAGAAAGTAGAAGCATTAAGAAACTGGGTGCCTTGCTGAGATCTAAGAACAGATCTAAAATCTGAGTGATAAAGCCAGGATAATGGACAGCTGTGTTTGTTTGAGTTTGAGTTTTAGAGTGGACCAGTTTTAGGTGATGACAAGGTTGGGGATATGAACATGTGAGTTGGTTGGTAAAGAAGAGTAGAAGTAAGGTTCACTGAGGATGAGAAGGCAGAGGATCTGAGAGATTAAGATTGTTCATATGGACTTTGAAGACATACACGATGATATTAGCAATTGGTGTACAGGAAATGATGCTTAGAACAAAAGCCTTCAATTAATGTGGTGAAATGACCAAGAGACTCGTAGATAAATAACAGAGGGATAGAGTGGATAGCCAGAGCACTACATAAGCCATTAAAGATCAAGGACTCCCAAATAATTCTATAGGCAAAAAGATCTAGGGGCATCATTAAGGATTTAAGACAATGATAGTAACTTGTCCTGACTCTAACATAAACAGAATATGAGAAAGTGAGTGGATTACACTTGTGAGTTCTGTACAGGAAAACCAAGCTTGAATTAAGGCAAGAATACAAAGAAAATATACAGTAAAGATGCTCAGAATGCAAGTCAGTTTACTTTTCATGAAAAATGGATGTTTTGTTTTTTAGCACTTAGTTTTAAGAGGGCAGAAAGCTCTAAAATGCTTGAGATGCAAGGAATTACAGAAGAGTATGGAAATACATATTTAAGGGAGAAAAAATAACTGAACAACCTTCTATATTGGGTGGTAAGCAGGGAAAGATAACAGGATCTTGTCATGTGCTGGCTTTGCTTGGCCATCAGGTATCCCTGTCTGATGAATGGGAGTATGGGGCCCTCAAGTTGCTTAGAATTAGCAATTATTGCTTGCCTGGGTTGGCATTTGAGCTAGCACTTGAAGTAAGTAGAACTTTGCTCAGAGAGGAAGTATGGGTGGATATAACAGGCAGAAAGAAGTACAAACACTGAAGACATACAAATACAAAAGTACTGGCAAGTGAAGTGAATGTTGGAAAGTTAAGTGTGGATAGAGCAACAAGATATGTGGGCTAGAGTAGTAGACCATAAGGATTGACTGTAGAAGAGTCAAAAATTTCATTAACAATGGTGATTAAATAAGAATTAATTTTGTCTGCTTCATCTTTTCAATTCTACCTATACTGCCTACCATAGTTACTAGCACATAGAAAGCACTCTGTTAATATGTGTTTGTGTGTGTACTCTGTTAATGTGTGTATGTGTGTGTGTGTGTGTGTGTTTGTGCATGTGTTTTGAGATAGAGTCTTGCTCTGTCGCCCAGGCTGGAGTGCAGTGGCGCAATCTTGGCTCACTGCAATCTCCGCCTCCTGGGTTCAAGTGATCCTCCCACCTCAGCCTCCCAAGTAGCTGGGATTACAAGCATGTGCCACCACACGTGGCTAATTTTGTGTTATTAGAATAGATGGAGTTTCACCATGTTGGCCAGGTTGGTCTCTAACTCCTGATCTCAAGTGATCCGCCTGCCTCAGCCTCCCAAAGTGCTGGGATTAGAGGCCTGAGCTACCATGCCTGGCCTCAGTTAGTATTTGTTGAACAAATACAATTGCAGTGACTTAAAGCTTTGAAGAATAATTAATGTGTTTGAATTGAAACCCAAAAATATAATAACAGACTAGGATGAAATTAAACAATGAGATACAGTTTAATATCGGGACCAATATAAAATCTTAGATCCATGTTCAATAAGTCAGCCATCTAAGTGCAGAAAGGAGGTCTGATGGTCTGATGGTGAGCCAGGCTTAAGAGCCATTCAAGGCTAAATAATGTAGAAATTTCAGTAGACTATGGCCAAATATGTCAACACTATCCTGTTACTGCCCCTAAATCTTGGGTACATAAATGTATGTTGCACACTACAAATAACAAAAGCAAAATGAGCAAGATCCCTGTAACCTATATAGTCAGCCTGTACCTGAAGTCTCATTTGGAGCTCTGAACACGATAACTTTATGTTTCAAATGGCATCAGAATTGCAGTTAGTGAAGGTCAGGATGGGCCAGGACAAAAAGAGCTATACAAGAGAGGCTTTCGACACCTTCCTTGCCTCCCCCATCTCCATTCTAGGCTAATATTAATTTGGAGTTTCACTTGGAGACAGAGTGAAAAACACAGGTGATGACTTTTAAAGTTATTTATTTAATTTTCCATTTGTTCTTTATTTATTTAAAAAACTCTGTTTTCAATACCTAATGGGCTAAATTATTATACTATAATATGTAGCACAACTGAACAGAAATACGCCTGGCTTTAAAACAGTGTTCTGGGAGGGGCATTTCTGAACTCCTTTTATCTCCTCTAAGCATGAAAATATTGACCGTACTAGCTAGGTGGGGTATACCCAGTAGCAGTATCTTAGAGTTCACTGGGTCCTGTTCTCTATCAACATGCTTTCTGTGATAACCTTCTCTGACACAATAGGGAGAGTTATGCTTTATCTTCATTCTCAGAACAACCTACTTGTTTAAGATTCTTTTTTCCTTAAGTCCTCTCCCTCACCTTCAACATGGAAATGTCAAAGCGTTTCTAAGGTGCCATCATTAAACATTTGCCAGAGGCAGTAGCTCAGCTGCAATGCAGCTTCACCAAATCATGTCCCAATAGCACACAAGTTCCCAAGGTACTGAGGCTAGCCTTGCCTGTGAGATGAAACCTTGATTGTCTCTCTCTATTCACGCGTAGTGGGGAGGCAAGAATAAACTTTCAAAATTATACATACTTAAAAATGTAGCTTAAAAGATAGAATCGAGGACAAGTTTCAAAAAATCGAAACTATAGCTATATTTATGCACATTAAACAAGACTTTCTGCTGGCCTTTTAAAACTACAAGTTGTTATATTCTATCTTATTCCACAAATAATTTAAGACAATTTATGGTAAGCAAATGTAAATTAGATGTGGGAAATACAAAGGATTAAAAAATAGAGATCAAATGGGGCTAGGAACATGACTCCCATGAAAATGCACACTGACAGAGTACATGGTGGGGGCACAAATTTGTTTTTTGCAGTGAATGCAAATAGGAAATTACGTAAGTAGAGAAAAGAAACAGAGGAAACTTTTGCCATTGGAATAATGACATCAAATATGTAGACAAAAGAAAATCCTAGGATCACCTGAAAACCTACCATTAGCATAACAAAAATAAGTATTAGGAATTGGAATGATGGAGATTATAGGTCTTTTTTCCTGAGGAATTAAACTGACAAAAAAAATCATTTTTATATATTCTAAGTAAGGCATTTCCCCAAATGAGATCAAATTGGACACAATATTTCCCTAGGCACAATTAACAGGTAATTTTATTCTCATTCTTATATGGCTATCATAATATTGATGTTCACTTGAATATTTGATTGAAATGGCAGTGGTTTCTGTTTCTGTTATGTTAAACTAGTGTTTTTATACTTTATGACATAGTCTTTGGCTATGACAAAAATAGGTAAACAGTTATTTTGTTTTAATCGTGGAAAAAAACTACGTACACGAAATCTATCTGCTTAACAAATTTTAAAGTGTACAGCACAATATTGTTAACTACATGTACACAGTTGTACAGCAGATCTCTAAAACTTTATCATCTTGTATGACTGAAACTATTCCCTTTGACAACAGCTCACCACTTCCCTTTCCCCTAGCCCCTGACAACCACCTTTCTACGTTCTGCTTTGATGAGTTTGACTGCTTTAGATACTTCAGAGAGTGGTATCATACAATATTGCCCTTCTGTGACTGGCATATTTTACTTAGCAAAAGATCCACAAGGTTAATCCATATTGTAGCATGTGACAGGATTCCTTTTTTTTTTTTTTTTGTAAGTTCAAATAATATTCCAATGTATGTATATATCACTTTTCTTTATCCATTCAATCTAAGTATCCAATGGACACTTAGATTGTTTTCACCTCTTGGCTATTGTGAGTGATGCTGCTACAAACACGAGGGTGCAAATATCTTTTCCAGATCCTGTTCTCAGTTGTCTTTTGAAAAATACAAAGTGAGATTGTTGCATCATATGATAGTTCTTTTTTTAAATTTTTTGAGGAAACTGCATACTGTTTTCCATAGTGGCTATACCATTTTATATAATTCCCATCAAAAACGCATAAGGGTTCCAAGTATTCCACGTCTTCACTAACACTTGTTACTTTCTGTTTTGGTTTTTATTTTATTTATTTTTCTTTGTTTTAAATATAAGGGCCATTCTAACAGATGTGAGATGCTATTTAAATGTGGTTTTGATTTTCATTTACCTAATGATTAGGGATGTTGAACATCTTTTTATATACTTGTTAATCATTTATATGTCTTCTTTAGAGAAATGTTTCTTTACCCCTTTGCCCGTTTTTAAACCAGGTTATTTGTTTTTATGCTATTGGGTTGTAGGAGTGCCTTATGTATTTTGGATACAAATGCTTATCAGTTAAAGGTTTGGAAATAATTTCTTCCATTTCTGTAGGTTGCCCTTTGACTCTGTTGATGGTTCCCTTGGCTGCACAGAAACTTTTTAATTTGATGTATTCTCACTTGTCTATTTTTTATTTCATTGCCTGTGTTTTGGTGTCATGCAATAAATCATTGCCAATATCAATATTTTGAAGTATTTCCCATATATTTTCTTCTAGGAGATTTATAGTTTTGGGTCTTATGTTTGTCTTTAATCTCTCTTGATATATTTTTTTGTGTATGATGTAAAATAGGGTTCAATTCATTCTTTTGCATGTGAATGTCCAGTTTTCCCAGCATCATTTGTTGAAGAAGCTATTCTTTCCCAATTGTGTAGCCTTTGCAATCTTGTGAAAGATCATTTGGCCATATATGTATGGGTTTATTTCTCAGCTCTCTATTTTGTTCCATTGGTTTATATGTCTGTCTTTATTCCAATACCATACTATTTTGATTACTATTGCTATGTAGTATTTTTAAAATCATGAAGTATGATACCTCCAGATTTGTTCTTCTTTCTCAAGGTTGTTTGAACTATTGGGAGTTCTTTGTGGTTCCACGTGAATTTTAGGATTGTGTTTTTATTTCCACAAAAATGTCATTGGGATTTTGATAGGAATTGCACTTAATTTGTACATCACTTTGGATAAAATGAAGATTTTAACAATATTGTCTTCCAATCATGAACACAGGGTATCTTTAGATCTTCTTTGATTTCTTTCAGCAATATCTGTAGTTTTCATTATACAGATCATTTGCCTCCTTGGTTAAGTTTATTCCCAAGTATTTTATTCTTTCTGATGCTATTGTAAATGGGACTTTTTTCTTAGTTTCCCTTTTGGATTGTTTGTTGCTACTGTGTAGAACCACAACTGATTTTTGCATGCTGATTTTGTATCCTACAAACCATGGACAGTATTGTAAATTGATCCTAAACTTTTTTTACTAATTATAAAATAACATAGTGTTTTATTGGGTGAATGATTTAATTGCCCAGTTGTGATGCTTAATTTTATATATCAACTTGATTGGGCTAAGGGATGTCTAGGTAACTGGGTGTGTCTGTGAGGGTGTTTCCAGAAGATATTAGCTTTTAAATCAGTAGACTGAGTAAGGAAGATTGTCCTCACCAATGTGGGTGAAGCATCATTCAATCCATTGAGTTCAAATAGAAAAAAATATGAAGGAAAGGTGAACTTGCTCTTTGTGCATAAGCTAGAACACCCATCTTATCCTGCCTTCAAACATTAACATCCGTATTCTCTGCCTTAGCATTTAGACTATGACTACATCACTGGCTTTCCTGGGCCTGTAACTTGCAGATGGCAGATTGTGGGACATTTCAGCCTCCATGATTGTGGGAAACAATCCCTCATAATAAAATTTTTTCTATATGTTCCATGTGTTCTGTTTCTAGAGAACACTGACTCTAACACCAGGCATGCTAGTTATAGATTGACATCAACTTGACTTTTTCATAATAATCCAGATAACAAGAGAACATGTTAACAAGAATCAAATCATGCAACATTGAGTTTTACAATAGCCAGGCCTTTGGGTTAACACAGGAACACTCACTTCTCTTGAAACAAATTAGTAAATGAGATCATCAAAGGAGAGTATAGCCTGGAAGGGGAAATACTTAGGACAAACTCTGGAAGTACTCAAACTTTATATAATACAGAACTTTCTCTTCTCCCTTTCTTTCAACCTTATCTATGTTTTCTTTGCAGGTTAAATCTTTATCCAGCCACAAAATATTGACCTTCCTGAAGGATCAATTTTAAGTCATTTTGTGTTTTTATTTTAGGCTTTTTCCTGGATAGTCTAACCAGTGCCCATGGGCTCATACATCACCTACATACAAATTAAGGGGTTTACATAACTAGCCCAGAGTTTCTCAACCTCAGCACTACTGACATTTTGTTTCTAGTGGGAGGCATAGGGACCTGTGCTGCATATTATAGGATGTTTAGCAAAATCCTTGGTTTCTCCCTACTAGATACCAGTAGTAACTTCTGGTTATAACAACTAAAAATCTCTGTAGATGTTTTCAAATGATTCTTAAGGAGTAAAATCACCACTAATCTAGCCTATGGCTTCTTTTGAGCTTTAGGCCCATATGTATGACTGCCTAATCGACATCTCCTCTTGGGTGTCTTAAGGAATTTCAAATTCAATATACTCAAAGCAAAACTCATGATGGAGCTCCTACCCCAAAACCTGGGTCTTTACCATTGCTTGCTCCCTCACTGAGACACACCAGAAACGTAGGTATCATCTCCATTACTCTAGAGGTATTCATCATCTATTGATATGTAACAAATCACCAAATTTAGCATCTTAAAATAACTCTCATTTATTTTGTCACTGTTTCTGTTGTCAGGATTCTGGGAACAACTTAGCTGGCTCTCCTGCTGGTTCTCACAAGGCTGCATTCAGGTGTTGGCAGGGCTGTATTCTCATCTAAGGGATTGAGTGGGAAAGAAGCTACTTTAAGCTTTGGTTGTTAGTAATCTTTATTACCATGTGTCTGTATGACAAGGCCCTGGCTTTTTGTTGGCTGTTAGATAGAGGTCGTCCTCAGATCCGAGAGGCTGCCCACAGTTCCCTGCCATACAGATCTCTCCATAAGCAGTTTACAACATGACGTTTGCTTCTTTAAGACCAGCAAAAGTATCTCTTTTTCTCTATTTTTCTAAGACAGAGTCTCATATCACATAATGTCGTGAAGGGCATGACATCCCATTACCTTTGCCATATTATATTGGTTAGAAGCAAAACACAGGCCTTACCTGTACTCAAGGGAAGACGATTATACAAAGACGTGAATCACTGGTTGTCATTTCAGGATGTGTCTGCCACAGTGAAAAATTATTCCATCACCCAGCACCTGTGAATTTCATCTTATCATATTTATCCATATCCATCAGCTTCTGTCTGTTATCTCCTCAACCTTTATTATGAACTTATCCCAACCTATCATGATTTCTTACTTCAACAATTGAAGTATCTTCTTTAATGAGTTTGTCTGTACCTACTCTGGCCATTCTCCACCCTTCAGCCAGAGTTATTTCTTTGAAATGAAAAATATGTTTATTTCCCACTCTTGTTTAAATTATTCTGAGGCTTTCAAGAGCTCTTAGGAGTGGAATAAAACTCTTCAGTAAAGCTTACAACACCTTGCATTATCTGGCCATTTCCTCCCCAGTCTTGACCCTTGACTATCTCAGCTCCAACCATCTCCGTTTCTTTCAGATCTTTGGCTTCCTTTTGCCACAGGGTCTCTTTATTAATGCTTTTCCTTTCCTACCCCTCAACTTCCAGCTCACTTCTTCACATAACTGTTTTGATATCTCTGAATATAATCTCTCATTATGCCAAATTCTTCCTCTTTGAATTTACAGTAGTTCCAATCTCTCTATCCTCCACTGGACAATAACCTGTGTGAACACAGGAACATGGAGATCTGGTTTAGACTTAGCATGAAGCAATTTAATTAATTAAGTGCTTTTAATTTTTCAAAAATCTTAGCAAATGAATGTTTTACCAGAGAGTTAATTCACAAAATTGTACTCATATAGGAGACATGGCTCTTTTCAGTTGGGTTTTAAATATCAATTGAATCTAAGTGAAAACAGTACATACATGTACTATTTAGCAGTTATATACCTCACAATTCCTTTTGGCCAGAAGTCTGGTCATAGCTTAGCTAGGTTCTTGCTCTGGTCTCTCAAGGCTGCAAACAAATACTCAGAAAACTTCAACTGAGATGAATCTCCCTTTTGATCAAGAAGTTAAGAAATTATATTCATTTGGAAAGTAGCTTGAAAAGCTACATTTTGGCATGGAAAGCAGAAAATTCATTATGTAAGAAGGAACACTTCAAAGTGAAAATTAATTCTCTTCCTCAGGGCCTCAGATATTTCCACTACCCAGTTAAAAGAATCTTTCATGCAAATTTTACTAATACATACTAAATCAAAATTATAAACCTCTAGAGTCTAGTGACAGTTTCTACTATTTATGCTAATATATACATATTAAAGAGCAAATTAAGTTAAAATATCTAAATAAGTCATCTTCAATATTATTTTTTTCTTAACAGTTAAGGAGTAAAACCTTTTAAATATCCTAATGATTTTTAATGAGTATAGATTTTTTATATCTGTGCAACCCTACATTTTCAAATTTATAACATTAAAATCAAATAAGGTATCTCCATTATTTAATTGGCACTTTTGTTACTGTGTTATTTCAGTGTGTAAGGTTACTGTTTGTAAGGCATATACTTTGATTCTAATTAAAATTAATAAATAAACATAAATTGACCTATATGCATAGCAGAACAGATCCACTTATCTCTCGTATTACATTTTATCTTACACGCCTTTTACATCCTGTTCTAACATTATACACATTGTAAGACCCTAATATCTAGTTCTTGAACAAATACATATGTAAGGTTTTATTTTAGGGTGTTACAACAAATTAGGCAACAAACATATTTTGAACTTAAACAGAAAAATCTCTTTCTAGGGCGTAGTGAATGAGAGCAAGACACCAACTGTGAGACTTTGGGCCAGTTACTTAAATTTTTCAATCTGTATTTTTCTCATCTAGTACCTATGTAAGCCATTATTGAGAGGATAGAATTAGATCGGGCACACAAGTGCTTAATAGAATGCCTCCTTCATGCTGAGCATATTCAAGAAATGTTAACAATTGCTCTTTACTCTTCATAGAAACTCATCATCATTTTTCTGAAATGTCCTCCTCAGTACCACAACATGCTTGCTTGTCATGAAATTACTGGGGGCTTGCTGGCTAGTATTCTGAATCTTAACAGAAACATTTGTTCTTGTAAAAAAAAAAATGGAGGGTTTTTAAAAAAAATAATAATAAACTATGTTATGAAAGAACAGGAGAACATTGTAAGAATTTATCTGTGACCTCTTTCTGATAACTGCATTTTTCATCACAAGGTTAGTTTATGTAGGTATTGGCAATGAAGAAGCAAAAGAAGATGGGACCTTATTAATCTTTTTGGATATCACTTTTATCATGTAACTCCCCTTTTCCAAAAGCTCCTAGTAACTTTCTGTTGTTTAGAGGATAGTGAGTAAGCCAGAATTAGAGAGCAAAGGACCTTCCATAATCAGGCTTCTTCCATTCCTTTCAACTAAATGTCTATTCCCCTCACACACACTGCCCAGCAGAACTGGTCTGCTCTCCATTTCACCAAAACTGCATGACTCTTCTCAGTTTTATACTTCTATTTATGTTTTTCTTCTTGCCTGGCATGACCCCTCTGTTTTCGAATTTATCAGGTCTTTATAGCTTCTTATAATTGCTTTTCTCGACATTGTATGATTGAAAACAAGGGATATTCTATGATGTTGTTATATAAAGAAAAGAATTGATTGGAAAAGGGTAGTTAAATGGGTCTAGTCTCCTCAGACCTTGAAGGGAATGACTGATATTCTCCTGGTTGACAAATGACGTGATCTCCACTTTAGGCTTACAAGTGGCGGTAGGTGGATATCACCCCAACTTTTTCCCCTTTGGTCCTGTTTCCTGACTCAGAGCCCCATCCACAATTTGGATGAATGCACTTTGGATGAACAATTCTTGGGATCTGGCAGATCATTGATTAAGCTTATTGATTTCTAGTACAGTTGTAATTTTCCATTTTGTTGTATCTTATAAATTAATGGAATAGGGTAGATCAGAAGGTACTAGATAGATCATTTTCATCTAACAAACACTGAAGGCTTTTCCATCTGTGTATTTAATTCTAATCCTCAGAATTCTTCTAACCATTTTTTGAGCCCATGAGACCCTCCTTCCTATATTTTCAAACTCGTTCTATTTGCCGAATATTTCCTACACATGTTCATGCCTCTTTGTTTGAAAAGAAAAAAAAGGCAAAGTTTTTTCCTGTGTATTCCTCTAGCTCATACTTATGGTTCATGTAGCATTCTCTGTCTACTCTCTTAATGTTTCATAATGTGGTAGGCATCATGGAAAGATGGCTAGATTCTCCTTTAGTTTGAGGCACTAATTCTCCAGCTAACAGGATGATATTGGCTGCTATCGTCACACTCCCTGTCCCTGAATTTGCTCTTTTTTTCTTATCTGAAATGCCATATCTACCCACATTATATTGAAATGCTCATTACTTTCAATACTCTCAAATTGCTACCAATTTCTATTTCCAAGTATGTGAATTCATACCATCTCTTGTACAACATAGTGTTTTTCTTTTTTAAATAAAATCACCGTGTACTATAGTACATTGTAATTATCGATTTGCATTCTTGCCTTCTTCACTAGAGTGTGTGTTTGTGGATCCTGAGGGCTGTAATTTATTTATCTTGGTATTCTCAGCTTTTAGAATAGTATGTGGCATGTAATAGATATCAAATGAATGTTCATTGAATGTGTAAATGAATGAATGTAGGGGTAGAAGAGCCTGAGAGAAGGGAATAGAATCAGGAGATATTTAGGTATTAGATTTGATAAAGCTTCATAACTGAGGGAGAGAGAAGAGCTATCCAGCAGGAGCACTTGTGTGACAGTCAGGTAGAAATGCTTAGAAGAATCCCAGAAATATGAGACTAAAACTTGTAGAGGAAGAGTGGAACCCAAACACTCAGATTTAGGAGACTTCAATGTATTAGTGCCTTTTTCCAGTGATTGTCTGGCACTTAAATGCTGGAGTTTGTCCTCATTGGAAAATATTTGCTTCATGGCTTTAATTATTTCAGCTAAGATCTGTAATAATTAAAAAAAAAATCTATCGGATATCTCCACTTGAACTCATTAAAAAATATATTTATTGAGTACCTATCATGTGCCAATAACTTTTCTTTGTGAGAAAAGCAGACAATATTTTCATGAATTTTACTTTCCATTAGGAATGTAGGCAATCAACAAATAAATACAGCATAATATAATGTTAAGCAGTGATAAGTATTTTGAAGAATATAAAGGCGTTTGAGTGGTTAGAAAAGGACAGAGTAATAAACTAGATAGGTTCATCAGGGAAGATGTCCCTAATAAAATGACACTGAGCATGAGAGCAAGCTCTACAGATAAGAGTGTCTGGTGGCAGGATGTTCCGGGAAGAAGGAGGAGTGTGTACAGAGCCCTGAGATGGGAATGTGCTTGGCTCGTTTGAGGAATGGCAAGGAGGACAGTGAGAGGCGCATAGTTAGAGATGTCATCAGAGAGTTTGAAGAGTAAGTGGAAAACAAAACCTTGGAGGCAATGCAAAAGACATTGGATTTTATTCTGTGTGAGATAGATGGCTATTGAAGAGTTTTGAGCCAATCAGTGACACAATCTGAATTAAGTTAAAAGGATCACTCTGGCTGTAACATTGGGAATCAACTGTAAAGGGACAAGAGAGAAAGCAAGGAGGCCAATTAAGAGACTGTTGCAATAATCCTGAAGAGAGGTGGTGGTGGTTCAGATTAAGAGAAAAGCAGAGGAAATGCTGAGCAGTGTGGTCAGGTCAGCTCATGGGAATATTTTGTGGTTTGAGTCAATATGGTTTGCTCATAGATTGTGTGAGAAGAGATAATGATCATTTCTGGGTTTTGGTCTTGAATATCCTACAGTAACCTTGAAGTCATTACATCCTAAATTAAAATCATGTCATTCTCTCCAGATTTCACTCTCCCTCCAATATTTAAATTTCAGTGTATGGCATCACCATCTGCTGCCCAGTGTCTCAAGAAAGAGGCCAATATCTCTACCTTCTTATTTTATCTCTTACCAATTAATTTCTCTTTCTGGGACTAACCAAACACTTCTTAAGGCCTGCTACCTTTGCCACCTTGATGATTCCAAATGCATTCAGTTCTATTCATCCACTATTTTATTTCAGGCCATTGAACTATCTTGCCTGGATAAATAATCCAGCTTCTTTACTTGCCTTCAAAATGTCTCCGTGTCAGTCCATTATCCGAAACGATCTTCCCAAAACTCAGTGAAGCAGTGCAATGACTTCTAGACCCTCTGTGATATGGTAGAAGCTTTCCTGTCTTCTCTCTTGCTAGATCCTTCAAGCTCCAGATAATCACTTGTATCTCTGCCAGCATCATGTTCTCTTACACCCAGTCCTTTCCATGGGTTTTTTTCCTCTGCCTCATAGGTTCTCTTCCAGTCCTTTCCTGGCAATAAATGTGACTTATCTTTTTGGTGTCCGTTTAGTCATATAAACAGCTTGAAATGCCTTCCTTGGTTTATTTTTAGAATATACTGCATCATATACAACAGACTATGTTTTTATTTTGTAAACATTGACTAGCATAGTATGGATTTCCAAAGAAAGTACTGAATGCTATTGTACATATGTATTGAATTGTTTATTTTCTCTCAAATCTGTGCTGATAGTTTAGCTCATTTATGGTAAAGTTAGTTGACTGTTTAGATCCTGGTATTGTGGTTTAATCATTGCTGAAATACAGTCATCTGAGTGGCTACCATAATACAAATTTTTAATCCTGAACTTCAAGAGTTATTTTAGAAAGCTGTTGTGAAACTGATGTTTTAATTTCTATTTTATTTTCTATGTATGTAGGAAGAAGCTGAAGATCCCTTCCTCAGCTCCACTTGCTAACTCACTTTTTAGATACAATCCTTTTTTTTTTCTTGGCAAACAAGTGAGGTGCAAGGAAAAGGTAGTCAGAGAGAGGAATACAGCATGTTCTCTCCATACCTAGTAGGTAACACATCAAATCTGCGAGCTCAAGGAAGGAAACAGAATTACACACAAGCAAACTTAATTAAAAGAGAAGATTTTCCATTTTGTAATATGGTACACAATTTTGAAACATTAATCTCTTGTTTTAAAAACAGTATTTAAAGATAGTATGAGAAAAATATATGTAACGTGAGAGAAGAAATTGTGTAAATTAACAACTTGAATTATTTTTTCAGATTATAATTACCAATTTTTAAAATGCATGTGAGTTACCAAAGCTGGTCACGCATTCATTGAAAATATTTCTATTAAGTCCACAAGGGATTTGTACTTCCAGATGTTTGCTTTGGAATGGGATTACACTGACAGCACAAAAATATTGGCAATATATCTGGAACTATGATCATAGTGCTTCAAAATTGGAAATGCCAAGTGTAGCAAATATATAGCATTATATTTATTTGATATTTCTTTCAAAAATATTATACATTTTATATGTAAGATACAGATATTTCCTGAAATTGTCAAGTGAAACAATTTTAAGTTACTTTAAAATAATATAGGTACTCTCCTGCTATGATGATATTTTCTGGATAGTATCATTTGTAGAGATCGTATGCAAAAAAAGTATGTTGTTATGCCACAAGCCACTTTTACTTTTTTCTTAACTATAAGACTCTTCATCTAAATAGTAATGTCTATTAAGCCATTCAATACACATTGAGTATCTCCTATGTAACAGACAATGGTCCAAGCACAAAGATTTACCCATTAACAGAATAAAGTATTTGCTTTTGTGGAGGTTACTCTGTAGAGGGGAAGGAGACAAGAGGGAATCAGTCAATGCATTTTGTGTAGATGATAAATGCAATGGAGAAGAGGGGAGTATGCTATCATTATTTCATAATGCCATCAGGCAAAGCTAATTGATATGATGATAGTTAGAAATGAAAGGGAAGTGAAGAAGAAAGCAGAGCTGATCTGGCAGAGAACACACTCAAGGCAGAGTGAAAACATGTGCAAAGACTTTGAGGTTGATGTGCTTCAAGGAGTCCTAGCGTGGATAAGCAAGAGAGCTGGTAAGAAATGAGATCCGAGACTGAGTGTGGAAGTCAATGATGGTACAGACTCTGTAGGGTCTCCAATGTCAATATACAAACTTTGGATTTTATTTAGTTTAAGACTGGAATTTTTAGATGGTTTTAAGCAGAGAAAAAAAAATCTATATTTTAAAAGTATGACTATGGCTGCTGAGTTGAGAGGCAGAGGAGGAAGTAGGAAGATCAATTAAAAGACTAGTTTTATAATCTCGTCCATATGAGGATGACTTAGACCATGAGTGACAGGAGGGTAGAAATAGCAAGAAGTGGTCATATTGCAGGCATATTTTGAAAATAGCATGAAATTTCCTAGTGTATTGGATTTTAAATGCTAGTAAAAGAAATAAATCATGCATGCTTCAAAATTTTTGCCTTTATACTTCTGGCATTTATATATTTATACATAAATTTCTTTATACATTTTGTGTTAGTGTATAATGCATAATTTTAAGTGTTTCTTAAAGTGTGAAACAAAGTACGTGGTAACTTTGCCAGTTTTCAGTATTTTAGCTTGTGGTTCAAAAATTTGTTTTTCAATTCCACTCCAGGGAACTAGGCACTGATATAATTTTCAACTTACAATTATCCTTCTAAATTTAATTATCTTTTAAAACCTACAGAGGAAGACCCCAAAGATTATCCTAGACTGTAGCAACTGATCGTCAATTATTCAATATCCATTCTGCCCTTTTTTGAAAATAGATTTCTGATTTGGTCAAGGTGGCAATGTTCCTAGCTAAAACTACAAATTTTCCCACCAGCCTCCCTTGCATCTAGGTGTGGCTGTGTGACTCATTTCTGACTGATAAGATAGAATTTGTTAATGGGGCTCTAGGAAAGATTTTTTAAGAGTCATGGATGACATGATGCATCTCCTTATTCCCTTTGCCTCTTCTTGCTACTTAGACTTGAGCCATAGAGAAGCAAAATTCATCTTAACATCTCAAGTGAGTATTTTATGTATTGTAGATTTTGGCTCTTTTGGAAATGACTTATTACAGCTTAATACTTTTTCTATTTTTTAAATAAGACAAATTAACATGTAGAAGGATGCAGCATTCTTCTAGGTTCTTTACTAAGTATTGGGGAAAAAACTGTCAGAAGGGAATGTGATACTAAAAAGTGGAAAGTAGTCCATTATAATCTTCTTGACTTTTAAAAAAATTTCTTTGCACCATTCTAGCATGTATAACTGGAAAGCCAAAAGTGTCTTGCATTGTTCACTTTTCTATAGTGTCAAGTAGAGTTAGGATTGCCTTCTGCTATTTTGTAATCATTATGTGGCCTTGATCCAGTTGACTAATCAAGCTAAGCCTCAGTTTCCTCATTTGCAAAATAAGATTAATAATTATTTTCTCACAAATTAGTGAGGAGTAAATGACATACTATAGGTAAATTATATAAATCTCATTAAATCCTAGAGTCTATGTCTAGCACATGGTAAGATTCAATTACATGTTAACTACTGTTATTGTGGTTGTTATTATTTCTGTTGATATTTATGAATCTATGTGTTATTTATTAGAGCAGTGAAATGTTTTGGAAATTAAATTTGAGTTGCACACATTGTTCATAAAAGCAGGAAGAAAACTCTGCAAAGCTAGTGGTGACTGTAGATCACCAGAGGTGACTGCCAAGAAGGTACAAAGGACCTCCCACAAAGAAAAAGCTTGTGGCTAGCTAAGAACTTTCTCTGACCTTTTTGTTCTTATTACTTTAATGTCACCAGGCCACACATCTCAATACTAAAAACATCTTGATAATTTACTGTTTTTTTGTGTGTGTCTATTTCCCATCTAACAATATCTCAGCCTTATGTATACTAAACTTTATTGAATTCCTTCTAAGTATTGTCTCCATTTGAAAAGATTTTCACCTGCTCTACTGTAATCTGAGTTGAGCAATCTCACATGCATGTCTGCAGAGCGGGATTTAAGAACTCGTTAGAAATATTAAATCCAGAGGAAAGCACAGGTGCAGGACTTCTGGCTTCAATTTCATTTGCATAATAGTAGCTGGGTAATTGAAGCTGTCAGTGGTTACCTGGCTAAGTACAAAAGATAAAAACACTGTATTCAAGCATGTTTCCCTAAAAAGTTGAATGAATGTTGTTAACATTTACTAGTAAACACAGGTGTGGAATTCTAGGATTCCTTTTTATAAATTCTTTTACTGGAATGTTCCAATCTCTTCTGTAAACCTTATTTTTGACTCCTCTAGCTAGAAAAAAGTTTTTGCCAGTAAATCCCTTTTTCTTTTCAGGGTGGGTACCTTTTGCAATTTTAATTATAGAAGAGCCTTAACTGTTGGCAAAACAAAACTATTTGGTTTTCTGCCTCAGGGAAAGTTTAAAAAAGGATTGCAGAAAAAATTGTATGCACTAAATATCTAAGATCCAGTTATTTCTCAAAGACATTTAATGTTTGAAAAAAAAATTACAAAGCCCTGTAACAATAATTTAGCAATACATATCAAAAGTCTTTTAATGCAAATTAATTTTACATCACTTAGTATACATGCTCCAAGGATGTTCATCAGAGTTATTCATTAACAAAAAATACCTGGGAAACCTTCTACAGTGAAATATAGAATCCCACATATAGTTACATAGTAAGCTGTCCTTTAAAGTAGTGTTGTAAAAGAAAAAACAGTTTCATGGGAATATGTTCTGGATCTCTTAAGTAAGAAATAAAGACAACAAATATGATAGGTTCATAATATTATGTACAAATAGTAGGAATATACATAAGCATTGATTGGATCCAGTACCATGCTCAGAGTTATCAGGCAACTGCTCTGATCATTAGAATAGAACACTGTGATTAATTAATGATATCTACCTCTGTAAAATAAACTAACATCTACAATGCTATATACTTAAGATTCTTGTAAAAAAACTGAAAAAGTGATTATTTCTGGGAGGTGGAACTAAAGGGGATTCTATTTTTCTTATTTTTTGTTTATCTTTATTTCTATCTTTGATAAAATCAATTTCTTATTTTTATAACATTGAAAAAGAACAACAAAATATTTTAAAAGAATCTTTCCTTAAAAACATAAGTTATCTACAAACATAACAAACAGAACTCATTTTGTGAAAAAAAATCAACCAAAATTTTCCTATTATATTTTTAAGGTTTGGAAAATTCAGATAACTTTTCCCACGTATTTCTATATAGAGATGTTTCATCTCATCTAGCTTTTGACAGTTTATGCTGGAATATGCTTAGTTATATTTACTTAGATACAATGCACAATTAATCTTGATAACTGGAAACAAAATTCCATCTTAACATTTTGATAACTTTTTTAGAGCTGAACAAAGTTACTTTTGTTTCATTTATCTACAGAAATGAGAAAATTTAGTGTAGCAGTAAGTTGGATATAAAAATAAGATTTTGAATTTTCTACTATATGTTTAAAGTATAAAGACATTTTCTTCTTGTTTCAGAAAGTAAATGATAAACCCATATGACACTAGAAATGTCACTAAAATTAATTTTCATTTATTAACACTTGTATAGGACAAAGATATTTTATGAGTCACACTGAAATATTATAATGGCATCAGCCAATTTACAGAGTGTAAATGAATTTGCTTGTCAGCATTTTTAATTGTACATACATTTTTTCCCTTTTTGTAAAATGTAAGAATAATTGAAATGATTGAGCAATAGGAATAATTGAAGATGAATTTATATAATATGAAAGAATCTTCAAGCTTCTAAATTTGATAGAGTGTGTACTTGATTTCTGAATAATAATAGTAATAAAGAGTAAAAGACAACAGTCATCCCACCCCTCTGCATGACAGAGAGAAGAGACTCAGAGTTTAGTAATTTGTGTGTGTGCCTACTCCATTAAGAAGAATCATCTTCAATCTGGGTAGGACAAGGCACTCATCATAAAAATATAGTAAGATAAGTGGGAAACTAGTTCCCATTTCTCAGACCTAACAACTTACCTGATAGGAGGTTACACAGAATGATCATTTTGTTTTCAGAGTTCTTTAAGAATGGGAAAAATACCATGACACCTGAAAGGAGACCTTTCCCTCTGTAGCAGGACGAGCCATAGACAAAACTCCTCAGACACTGAGTTAAAGAAGGAAGGGGTTTATTTGGCCGGGGGCATCAGCAAGACTCCTGTCTCAAGAGCCGAGCTCCCAGAGTGAGCAATTCTTGTCCCTTTTAAGGGCTCACAACTCTAGGGGTGCGCGTGAGAGGGTCGTGATCAATTGAGCAAGCAGCGGGTATGTGACTGGAGGCTGCATGCACCAATAATTAGATCGTAAAAAAACAGGATAGGGATTTTCACAGTGCTTTTCTATACAATGTCTGTAATCTATAGATAACCTATCCAATTAGGTCAGTGGTCGATCTTTAGCTACCAGGCCCAGGGTGTGGCGCTGGGCTGTCTGCTTGTGGATTTCATTTCTGCCTTTTAGTTTTAACTTTTTCTTTCTTTGGAGGCAGAAATTGGGCATAAGACAATGTGAGGGGTGGTCTCCTCCCTTACCTCATTTTCCCAATGGGAAAAAGTATTTAATTTCACACTAGACTGAAGAGCTTCATGTCACTCTCTAGCCGTGTTTCTGGAGGGATAAATAAACAGCTGATTGGTGAACATTTAGTGAGAGAAGATGTTAACATTGAAAGAGAACCTAGATTCTCAGGTACAGAAATCTCAAAAAACTCTCTTCCTGTTTTTGATAAATTTACTAGCTTGGCAGTCACTCATTTGCTTTGTGCTTTAACTGGGTATGACTGAACCTTGCTCATACCTTGGGCAATTAAGTAAAAATAGCTTTAGGGTTTGTTAAGATCAGTATGTGCCAATAGCATGGTGTAATTATTTAGAAGTGTATAGCGCAAATTATCCTTGTATCCTCAGTTGGCCACCTCTAGAGTATAGTGCTAGAATGTGAAAACTATGTTTCGTAGAAAATACACAGTAATTGTAGTATATTCAAAGGAGGGTCATCAAGCTAGGGAGAGATCTGGAACCACTGTGTGTGTTGAAGATGTTAAGGAACTGACAATATTTAGCATAAAGAAGTGAAGACTAAGGAGGTCACATCATAGCTATCCACAAATAGTTGAAGATCTGTCTGATGGTTAACATAATATTGAGGCTTAAGAAAATAGAAGCAGCACTGGGTGGTAGTTATAGGGTGGATATTTCAACTCAGTGAAGGAACCATTTTATAATAATTAGAACTGCTCAGTAATGGAAGAAAGTGCCTTTACAACTTCCCTACCATTGAAAATATTTCAGTAGAATCTGAATTACTGCCTTTCAAGAATGTCACTAAGTGGATTCCAGTAGTGGATAGGAACCCTTTATATGCTCTGATGTAGTAAGTCTGTTATTTATCTCTACATCTGCATAATTAGTCCACCGGTAGCTCTAAATCAGAGTCTATACGTATTGTTTGAAAACAATCTTGAGCAAAAGGAACAAAGCTGGAGGCATCACATTACCTGACTTCAAAATCTACTACAAAACTAATAATCACGAAAGCAGCATGATACTACCATAAAAACAGATATAAAAATCAATGGAACAAAATGGAGAGCCCAGAAATAAATCCATACACTACAGTCAATTGATTTTCAACAAAGGTGCCAAGAACATGAAGTGAGGAAAGGGTAGGTCCCTTCAAAGAATGTTGGTGAGAAAACTGAATATCTACAGAAGAATGAAATTGGACTTTCATCTCACATCATGTAAAAAAAATCAACTCAAAATGAAATAAGACTTAAATTTGAGACCTGTAACTATAAAATGATTCAAAGGAAACATAGATAACAAGCTTCTTTACATTGGTCTGGGCAATGAATTTTTGTATATGACCCTAAAACACAGGCAGCAACAGCAAAATAGACAAATGGGATTGCAGCTTCAGCACAGCGAAGAAAATCAACATAGTAAAGACATCCTACAGAATGGGAGAATGGGAGAATGGGAGAAAATGATTGCAAACCATACATCTGACAAACAATTAATATAAAAGGAACTCAAACACTTCAATTGCAAGGAAAGGAAATATATAATCTGGTTAAAAAATGAGCAGTGGAGCTAAATATTTTTCGAAGGAAGATATATACAAAAGCCAACAGGAAAAAAATGCTCAACATCATTAATCATCAGGGAAATGCAAATTAAAAGGTCAATGCAGTATCACTTCACAAGTCTAGAATGACTGTTTTTGAAAAGACAAGATAAGTATTGATGAGGATGTAGAGAAAAAGGGACCCTCATTCACTGTTGATGAGAATATAAATGGGTACAGCCATTATTATCAAAAATAGTAGAGTTTCCTCAAAAAAATTAAAGATAGAACTACCATATGATCCAACAATCCACTTCTGGGTGTACATCCAAAGGAAATGATATAAATGTCAAAGAAGTGTCTCCATCCCCATGTCTACTGTAGCATTATTCATAATAGCCAAGCTGTGGAATCAACCTGTGTCTACTAGTGCATGAATAAATAAAGTAAATGTGGTGTGTATATACAACAGATTACTATTTAGCCTTAAAAAAAGAAAATTCTGTCATTTGCAACAGCATGGATGAACCAGAAGGGCATTATGTTAAGTGAAATAAGCCAGACACAGAAAGGCAAATACTCGTGATCTCAGTCATATGTGGAATCTAAAAGAGTTGAGCTTGTAGAACAGAGAGTTGAATGGTGGTTGCCAGACACTGAGGTGGGAGGGATAGGGAGATGTTAGTTAAAAGGTATAAAGATTCAGTTAGGATGAATAAATTCTGGACATGCATTGTATAGCATGGCGACTGTAGTTAATAATGTATTGTAGACATAGACGTTGCTAAGAGATTAGATCTTAACTGTTCTCTCCAAAAAAAAAATGTGTGATTAATATATTAATTAGATTGATTTAACCATTTCCCTAAATGTACATATATCAAAACATCATGTTGTACACTGAAAATGTATAAATTTTTTGTCAGAAATAAAATATTTTAACACTCTGAAATTTGTCATATGAAGACTGCAGTCATGTGCCACATAATCAGCTTTCAGTCAATGACGGACTGCATAAACCATGGCCCATAAGATCATCATGGAGCTGAAAAATTTCTGTCTCCTAGTGACATCGTAGCTTTTGTAACATAGCTATTGCACCATTACTGGGGTGTCTATAAGTAAGTCTGCAGATGTAACAAACCTGCAATGCTAGTTATTTCAAAAGCAAAAATAAAAATTAAATCTTAAAAAAATATATGAAGTCTTATAGAAAGAAAGATATTTTTATACTTTTGTACAATGTTTCTCTTTTAAGCTCAGTGTTATTTAAAAAGAGTTAAAAAGTTTTAAAAAATAGTTTACAAGTTAAAAAGTTACAGCAAGCTAAGGTTAATTTATTATTGAAGAGATAAAAATAAATCTATTATAGCTTAACTGTACAGTATATGTAAGTCTATAGTATTATACAAGAATGTTTCTAGGCCTTCACATTCACTTACCACTTACTCACTCACTGACTCACCGAGAGCAGCTTCCCATTCTATAAACTTCATTCATGGTGAGTGCGCTATGCAGGTGTACCATTTTTTATCTTTTATACTGTGTTTTTACTGTACATTTTGTATGTTTAGATATGTTTAAATACATAGATACTTACCATTGTGTTAAAATTGCCTCCAGTATTTCAGTACAGTAACATGCTGTGGAGGTTTGTCACCTAGGAGAAATAGGTTATACCCTGTAGTCTAGGTGTGTAGTAGGCTATACCATCTAGGTTTGTGTAAGTGTGTTCTATGATGTTTGCATGATGAACTTGCCTAACTATGCATTTCTCAGAATATATACCCGTAAAGTGATGCAAGACAGTATTTCATTAACCAAAGTTAGTAAAAGAGTGCTACATCTTCCCCAACTCTCAGGTTAAGCTACTTTAAAACCTTCTTTTTTTTTTTAAAATTATACTTTAAGTTCTAGGGTACATGTGCACAACGTGCAGGTTTGTTACATATGTATACATGTGCCATGTTGGTGTGCTGCACATTAACTCATCATTTACATTAGGTATATCTCCTAATGCTATCCCTCCTCCCTGGCTCCTCCCCACAATAGCCTCCAGTGTGTGATGTTCCCCTTACTGTGTCCAAGTGGTCTCATTGTTCAGTTCCCATCTATGAGTGAGAACATGTGGTGATTGGTTTTCTGTTCTTGTGATAGTTTGCTGAGAATGATGGTTTCCAGCTGCATCCATGTCCCTACAAAGGACACAAACTCATCCTTTTTTATGGCTGCATAGTATTCCATGGTGTATATGTGCCACATTTTCTTAATCCAGTCTGTCACTAATGGACATTTGGATTGATTCCAAGTCTTTGCTATTGTGAATAGTGCCGCAATAAACATACATGTGCATGTGTCTTTATAGCAGCATGACTTATAATCCTTTGGGTATATCCCCAGTAATGGGATGGCTGGGTCAAATGGTATTTCTAGTTCTAGATCCTTGAGGAATTGCCACACTGTTTTCCACAATGGTTTAACTAGTTTACAGTCCCACCAACAGTGTAAAAGTGTTCCTATTTCTCCACATCCTCTGCAGCACCTGTTCTTTCCTGATTTTTTAATGATTGCCATTCTAACTGGTGTGAGATGGTATCTCATTGTGGTTTTGATTTGCATTTCTCTGATGGCCAGTGATGACAAGCATTTTTTCATGTGTCTATTGGCTGTGTGAATGTCTTCTTTTGAGAAGTAGCTGTTCATATGCTTTGCTCACTTTTTGATGGGGTTGTCTGTTTTATTCTTATAAATTTGATTGAGTTCTTTATAGGTTCTGGATATTAGCCCTTTGTCAGATAAGTAGATTGCAAAAATTTTCTCCCATTCTGTAGGCTGCCTGTTCACTCTGATGGTAGTTTCTTTTGCTGTGCAGAAGCTCTTTAGTTTAATTAGATCCCATTTGTCAATTTTGGCTTTTGTTGCCTTTGCTTTTGGTGTTTTCGTCATGAAGTCCTTGCCCATGCCTATGTCCTGAATGGTATTACCTAGGTTTTCTTCTAGGGTTTTTTTGGTTTTAGGTCTAACATTTAAGTCTCTAATCCATCTTGAATTAATTTTTGTATAAGGAGTAAGGAAAGGATCCAGTTTCAGCTTTCTACTTATGGCTAGCCAATTTTCCCAGCACCATTTATTAAATAGGGAATGCCTTCCCCATTTCTTGTTTTTGTCAGGTTTGTCAAAGATCAGATGGCTGTAGATGTGTGGTATTATTTCTGAGGGCTCTGTTCTGTTCCATTGGTCTATATCTCTGTTTTGGTACCAGTACCATGCTGTTTTGGTTACTGTAGCCTTGGAGTATAGTTTGAAGTCAGGTAGCATGATGCCTCCAGCTTTGTTCAGTTTGCTTAGGATTATCTTGGCAATGTGGGGTCTTTTTTGATTCCATATGAACTTTAAAGCAGCTTTTTCCAATTCTGTGAAGAAAGTCATTGGTAGCTTAATGGGGATGGCATTGAATCTACAAATTACCTTGAGCTGTATGGCCATTTTCACAATATTGATTCTTCCTATCCATGAGCATGGAATGTTCTTCCATTTGTTTGTGTCCTCTTTTATTTCACTGAGCAGTGGTTTGTAGTTCTCCTTGAAGAGGTCCTTTACATCCCTTGTAAGTTGTATTCCTAGGTATTTTATTCTCTTTGAAGCAATTGTGAATGGAAGTTCATTCATGATTTGGCTCTGTTTGTCTGTTACTGGTGTATAAGAATGCTTGTGATTTTTGCACATTGATTTTGTATCCTGAGACTTTGCTGAAGTTGCTTATCAGCTTAAGATTTTGGGTTGAGACAATGGGGTTTTCTAAATATACAATCATGTCATCTGCAAAGAGGGACAATTTGACTTCTTCTTTTTCTAACTGAATACCCTTGATTTCTTTCTCTTGCCTGATTGCCCTAGCCAGAACTTCCAACACTATGTTGAATAGGAGTGGTGAGAGAGGGCATCCCTGTCTTGTGCCAGTTTTCAAAGGGAATGCTTCCAGTTTTTGCCCATTCAGTATGATATTGGTGGTGGGTTTGTTATAAATAGCTCTTATTATTTTGAGGTACGTTCCATCAATACTGAATTTATTGAGAGTTTTTGGCATGAAGGGCTGTTGAATTTTGTCAAAGGCCTTTTCTGCACCTATTGAGATAATCATGTGCTTTTTGTCTTTGGTTCTGTTTATATGCTGGATTACGTTTATTGATTTGCATATGTTGAACCAGCCTTGCATCCCAGGGATGAAGCCCACTTGATCATGGTGAATAAGCTTTTAGATGTGCTGCTGGATTTGGTTTGCCAGTGTTTTATTGAGGATTTTTGCATCGATGTTCATCAGGGATATTGGTCTAAAATTATCTTTTTTTGTTATATCTCTGTCAGGTTTTGGTATCAGGATGATGTTGGCCTCGTAAAATGAGTTAGGGAGAATTGCCTCCTTTTCTATTGATTGGAATAGTTTCAGAAGGAATGGTACCAACTCCTCCTTGTACCTCCGTGGGCCTGAGACCCTCTGGGCCAGGTGTGGGATATAATCTTCTTGTGTGCCATTTGCTAAGACCCTTGGTAAAGCACAGTATTAGGGTGGGAGTTACCCGATTTTCCAGGTGTTGTGTGTCTCAATTTCCCTTGACCAGGAAAAGGAATTCCCTTCCCCCTTGCGCTTACCAGGTGAGGCGATGCCTCGCCCTGCTTCAGCTCTCGCTGGTCGGACTGCACTCCTGGAGCTGCGCCAACTGTCTGACACGCCCCAGTGAGATGAACCTTGTACCTCAGTTGAAAGTGCAGAAATCACCCGTCTTCTGTGTTGCACATGCTGGAAGCTGGAGGCTGTGAGCTGTTCCTGTTCGGCCATCTTGGGTGCGCCCCCCTAAAACTTGTTTTATTAACAGTAAAGTTAACATTTCTTGTTAATAATTCCTTAACAGGTTTTTAGTTGGCTTCCCGGCTCCAAGGTCATCTTCACACTCAAGAGTTAATTCTAAAGATTAATGATGGTTTCCTCAGGGAAGTCTGCTAAATCGGAATTTGTATACAATTTGTCCCACTAAATTAAATTAATCAAAACAGTTTCCACTAGTAAAAGTATCTCATTTACCTAGTAGATATATTGGTCATTTTTCACGTTTGTAGCTATACAACATTTGGAATATTCACCTTATATTTGGAGAGTTCCTCAGGTTATACATCTTGCCCTCCTGTTCTAAAATTTGTACCCTGTATTTTGGTTTAATCAAGTATAAAACAGTGTCAAATATGGAGACAACTGCCTTTGAAAGAAAAATTAATTACTTACATTTCCAGGAGAAGGGGACATGTCATGCCACACAGAACCACATGGGGAAGCACCAGGTTGGTCAGGAGGCAGGAGCATGAGTGAAAGGACAGCATGGCCCAGAGTGTTTATTGTGTTTTTCATGGGAAAGTCAAGGCAGGGGAAGAGAAATAGCTTAGGATTGGCTAGTTTGAATAATGCCAATGGGCTCTGGATTGTAGGGCCTTTAGTTTTCTGGTGCTTGGCTCTAGGTGATTTAGGCTGATTCTGGGCAGAGGTGATATTGGCTTAGTATGTGAGAGTTAAATACAGGAAGCAGGTTGGGGGTATGGAGTTGGAATTTGTTGGATAATTTGTAATATGATTTTCATATTACTGCTAAAACTAGATAATAGAACAGATGTAAACAACCTTAGCAGTTAGCTTGGCCCTGTAATTAATGGATGCCAAGCAGAAAACTATAGAATCTAAGAAAACAGATTTTGAATACCTCCCCAAAGTAGAAAATGAAGGTTATTCTCTTAGCCTGTCTTGCTGCCAGGGCATAAATATATGACTGTGGCGTGAATAATCAATGTATTTGCGGGAGATTTGGATTTAGAGGTGTCCAAGGTGAGAGAAGCAAGCCGACTGAGAATGCTTCTTTCGGTTAGCAGAGCATTTAGTTCCTGGGGCCAGCAGCAGAGAATCTGAAATCTAGTTTTAGTATTTTGTGTAAAAACTGTGGCATCTGTAAAAGCTGCAGTGTCTTAGCAAAGTGCACAGGCAATTGTGTTTTTGCCAAAGGAATTAATTCAGTAGGCTGAGCATTTTCTAAATGCTGTAGCTTGTGAGTCTGGCTTTATGGCCTTCTTGGAAGTTTTGTGAGCTCCTTAAGATGTTTCAATAAGTTTCCTTTATGCTTAACCTATTCAAAGTAGATTCTGTTGTTTGCAACTAAGAACATTGAGGTATGCAGTGAATTTCTGGAGTCTAATTTTTCCTGAATTTCATTTTAATAAACAGGATACACAATAGATGAAAATATTCTTTAACCATTTTAGAATTAATAAAATGTCCCCAGTTTGAGAAATCAGTAGCTATTCTATTGTTTGATGAAGTAAAGAAATTGTAAGCAGTTTAAGTAAATAGTGTTACAAGAGTACGTAAATTCAATACCCCAAACAAGGGCAGAAAACAACAGTAGGCAAATTAGCTTGTAAACTACAATGATAAATGTAGAGTTTCATGACTATTCTGATGACACAGAGATTTACAGGAAAATTATTCTTTATAATGAGCCCCTTTAGCTAGAAACCAAAACAAAGTCTGTTTGCACATAAAGAGAGGAAAGGCAGAGTTGGTGATCATACGTCAGGATATCCAGTGTGTTTCTACACATGGATAGCAAGTTAAAAAACCTCTCATTCCAACCAGAAGGATGAAGTGTATATATTTTCCATATGTAGGTTTTATTTTCATGATCTAAAGTAAATATTGTATATTTTAAGATGTAGAAATAATGAAGAGCTCTTAATATGTCACAAATGGCACCAAGTATTTATTTCTTATATCTTATAACAAACCTTTGTAGTGATTAGCAGGAACTATCTAACAAACCCTTTCAACTTTTGTGAAACTCTCATCTGTTCCTTTGATGAGGATTTTTTATTCTTGATAATTATCAGAGCCTCTAACCACAAAGAAGGATCAGAGAAGCAGATGACTCAATTCTTACCCTGATCTCTGTGTCTTATTCAAATTAAAACCTTGCTACAAAAAGAGAAATTTGCTTCCCCTAAGACATTTAGTAAAGTACTTTTCTTTTTACAAGAAATATAATGGAGATACTATATTTTGTGATTTAGACATAATATGAACAGAAAATGAATGTTTCATATGACAGTGAAGATAATTGTGAGAAATACCATACATAAAGATTTTTCTGACTTTCCTTAGACATCGCAGAAATATAATTTCTCTGTTTATGTGCGCTCCATATAAACATGGTTAAGTTTATTTCAACTCTTTGTTTCCATGTTGCTTCATTGTGGTTGGTAATTCTGATCATTGTATGAATTAAGCATTTCTTCAAAGAAACAGATGGGTTATTTCAATCAAAGTTGTAAGTGTGTTAAAGACCTATATATGCATATATGTAAAAGAACCTTAGGATATTTTTGATGCAGTATTATATATCATTTTATATAGGATTATTTGGTACTCAGTGTATATCACAGGTTTTACCAAATTCCTTTAATTATCTGTTTGATATTTTATCTTCTCCCATTGCATTTGTAGCTCTTTAAGGGGGAGAGCTACATAGTCTCATATTTCTATCTTTAGTCCTATCAGAGTAACTGATGCAGTAGGTACTTCGTCTATTAATCTATTCAGTTCACAGACATTCACTTTGCTACTCATTGGGTATACAGAGTTCAGCAAAATATTCTTGCTCTTACTAGATTTGGCTTAGTGAGGAGAATAGACATTTAATAATTAAACACAAAGATAAATGTTATAAGTGCTATAAAGAAAAAGAAAAGGATCCTGTGAATTTATGGGAACCATAAATTAATGTTGTAGGAGTTTCAAGTTGTTTACATGTTACCATAGTACTAGGCCATTATTGAGCCAGTACCGAGCATGAACAAAGGTATCAAGGACAGAAGGCATATTCATAAGAAAAATAAGAAAACCCAAAATAGTTTGCTTGTTGAGTCTGCTCACTCTCTGTGGTGCACTGGCACATGCTTGGCTGCTTCTTTTGCCCTTGGATATCAGATTTCAGGTTCTACAGCCTTTGGACTCCGGGACTTGGACCAGCAGCCTCTCAGCGGCTCTCAGGCCTTCAATCTCTGACTGAGGGCTGTACTATTGGCTTTCCTGGTTTTGAGGTTTTTGGATTTGGACTGAGCCCTGATACCAGCTTTTTCCTTTACTTAGCTTGTATACAGCCTATCATGGGACATCGCCTTGTCATCATCAGACTTGAGAAAATATGGCCATTTAAACGCAGCCAGGAAGAACTTCTCCCACTGAAACAGACCAGAATATCGAGTAAATTGGCGTACTCTTAACAGACCATCTGAGAGAACACACTGAGAGTGGTTAGATAAATGATTCAGATGTTGGTACTGAAGGAGGAGGAAATCAAGAACCCTGCACAGCATTGCGGAGCACCAGAATGCATTCCAGGCCCTGAACAACTCCTAGGGAAAAGAGGTGGCTGTGACCTATGTTAGCTGCCAAACCTGGAGAGAACAGGGCTGTCTTTCTCACGGGACCAGGGCAAGTCTGATCTGCACTCCGTGCTCTCTGCCAGTCCCTTCCAGAGTCTCTGCCTGGCTGTGCATTCACACAGTGTAGCCTCATCTACCCTGCCAGAGCACTTGTGCCAGTGGCCATTGCCATAGTTTTTTTTCGTTGTTGTTTGTTTGTTTGTTTTGCCAGAGGCCACTACCATACCACTGGAGTACTTTTGCTGATAACCTCCTCTCAGAATGTTCGCCTGGTGCTGCCCCTGTGGAGCACATTTGCCCATGGTGCCCCGATGTGCCACCAGGATGCTTCTCATCTGCATCCCCCTGCTGCCCCTGCTGGAGCACTTACACCCACAATTAACCACCCCCCCACCGTCCCCTACAGAGTGCTGTTGCCAGTGGCCTGGGAGTACCTCGAGCTCTCCAGCCCAGTCAGGGCTCAACCTCAAGGTACCAGAGGACAAAGTTACAGACCTGGTCCCAGCCACCTAGGATTGGAGCACACAGTTCACCAGTACAGAGCTTTGCCTGGAATCTCTGAAAGTATCTAGAAACAGTAATTCAACTATATGCAACTGGCACCGCAGTCAAATGCTCAAGGCAATAGTGATCACAAAAACAAAAGCCCTATGGAAAGGACTTCAAAGTGTAAAGGAACATCAGCCCTCATAGGTGAGAAAGAACTAGTGCAGGAACTCTGGCAACTCTGAAAGTCAGAATGTTTTCTTCCCTCCTGATGATTACACCAGCTCCCCAGCAATGATTCTTAACCAGATTGAAATGGCTAAACATCAGACATAGAATTCAGAATCTGGACAGCAAAGAAGCCCATTAAGATATGAGGAGGTTGAAACCCAATCCGGAGAAAACAGTAAAATAACCTAAAAGTCAAAAGATGACATAACCATTTTAAGAAAGAACCAAACTGAACTTAGGGAAATGAGAAATTTGAAACAGGAATTTCAAAATACAATAGGAAGCATCAACAACAGAATAGACCAAACGGAGGAAAGAATCTCAGATTCTGAAAATCACTCCTTCAAAGCAACACAGGGAGACAACAATAATTTTTTAAAATGAAAAAGCCTTTTAAGAACATTGGGATTATGTAAAGAGAAGAATCTTATTGTTCCACATTCCTGAAAGAGAAAAGGAGAGAGCAAGTAACTTGGAAATTATATTTGAGGATAAAGTCCATGAAAATGTTCCCAATCTCACTAGAGAGGTTGACATGCAAATTCAAGAAATTCAGAGAATCCATGTGAGATACTGTGCAAAACAACCATCCCCAAGACACATAGTCATCAGTTTTCCAAGGTCAGTGAAAAAGAAAAAAATCTTAAAAGTTCTTAAGACAGCTAGAGAGAAGGGGCAGGTCACATACAAAGGGAACCCGATCAGGCTAACTAACAGAAGATGTTTCAGTGGAAACATTACAAGCTAGAAAAGATTGGGGGCCTAGTTTCAACATCCTTAAAGCGAAGAAATTCTGACCAAGAATTTCATGTTCTGCCAAACTCAACTTCATAAGCAAAGGAGAAATAAAATCCCTTTCAGACAAGCAAATGCCATAGAGCAACTATACAATCAAGTCTACATAACAACTGGCTAACAGCATGATAACAGAATCAAATCCTCTCATATCAATGTCATGTAGCTCTTTACATTTGGAACACAAACAGGCCAAATGCCCCACTTACAAGACGTTGAGTGGCAAGTTGGATAGAGAAACAATACCCAATTGCCTGCTGTCTTCAAGATAACTTACCTCACAAATATGACACCATTAGGCTGAAAGTAAAGAGATGGAGAAAGTTCTGTCAGACAAATGGAAAACAGAAAAGAATAGAGATTGCTATTCTTACGTCAGATAAAACAGAATTTAAACCAACAGTGATCAAAAAGGACAAAGAGCATTACATAACAATAAGGGGTTCAATCCAATAGGAAGATGTAACTATCCTAAATATATATGCACCCAACATTGGAGCACCCAGCTTCATAAAACAAGTTCTTAAGAGGACTATGAAGAAATATAGACAACCACACAATAATATTGGAGGACTTCAACACCTAATGACAGTGTTAGACATTATTGAGGCAGAAAAGTAACAAAGATATTCTGAACTTACATTCAACACTTGACCAATTGGACCTCCTAAACATCTATACAACACCCACCCAATAACAACAGAATATACATTCTTCTTATCTGCACATGGTACATACTCGCCTAAGATCAATCATATGCTTGGCCATAAAGCAAGTCTCAACAAATTAAAAACAAATGAACTCATACCAACCACATTCTTAGACCACAATGCAATAAAAGTAGAAATCAATACCAAGAAGATCTACCAAAACTGTACAATAAACAAAAGTTTTAAAATCTGCTTTTAAATGACTTTTGGGTAAGAAACAAACTTAACACAGAAATCAAGAAATTCTTTGAAACTAGTAAAAACCAATGCAACATAAAATAATCTTTGGGATGCAGCTAAAGCAGTGTTGGGAGGAAAGTTTCCAGCACTAAACACCTATGTTAAAAAGTTGGAAAGATCTCAGATTAACACCTAAACTTGCGCAGAGAGAAACTAGAAAAACAAGTGCAAACCAACTCTAAGGCTAACAGAAGAAAATAAATAACCAAAATCGGAGCTGAATTGAATGAAATTGGGATGGAAAAATTCATACAAAAGATCAATGAAACTAAAAGTTGATTTATTACAAACCATCCTACAGAAGAAAAAAAAAAAATCCCTCAGAGAGTGTTACAAACATCTCTGTGCTTACAAATCAGAAAACCTAGAAGAAATTGAAGTCCTAGAAACACGAAGCCTCCCAACATTGAACCAGAAAGAAATTAAAATCCCGAACAGAGCAATAATTTGTTCTGAAATGGAATCAATAATGAAAACCTTATTAACCAAAAAATGTCCTGGACCAGATGGATTCAGTCAAATTCTACCAGATGTAAAAAGAAGAGATAGTACCATTTCTACTAAAAGCACTGCAAAAATTCAAGGAGGAGGGACTCCTCCCTAACTCATCCTCTGAAGCAAGCATCATTCTGATACCAAAGCCTGACAGAGACACAATGAAAATGAGAAAACTTCTGGTCAAAATCTCTAATAAACATAGATGCAAAAATACTCACAAAATACGATTAATAATGAACTGAATCCAGCAGCACATCATAAAGCTAATCTACCACAGTGAAGCGGGCTTTATTCCTTGGATGCAAGATTGGTTCAGCATACACAAATCAATAAATGTGATTCATCACATAAACAAAATTAACAACATAGATTACATGATTATATCAATAGACACAGAAAAGACCTTTGGTAAAATTAATCCCTCAGTGAGAAACCCTTAAAAATTAGACATCGAAGGAATATACCTCAAATAATAACAAATAATAACAAATAATAACAGCTATCTCTGACAAGCCCACAGCTGGCATCATACTAAATGGGCAAAAGCTGTAAACATTAACCTTGAGAACTGGAGCATGACAAGGATGCCCACTCTCACCACTCCTATTCAAAGTAGTACTGGAAGTCCCTGCATAGACCCTACCAGAAGGCTTCTAGGACTGATAAACAACTTCAGTGAAGTTTCAGGGTACAAAATCAGTGTACAAAAATCAGTAGCATTGCTATACACCAATGCTATTCAACCTCAGAGCCACATCAGCAATGCAATCTCATTTATAATAGCCACAAAAAAAGAATAAGATACCTAGTAATGCTGCTTACCAAGGAGGTGAAAACTCTCTGCAAGCAGAATTGCTAAACACTGTTGAAAGAAAGAAGAGATGACACAAACAAATAGAAAAACATTCCATGTTCATGTATAGTGATGTAGTTTGAATATTTTCCACATCCAAATCTCATGTGGAAATGTAATCCCCAATGTTGAAGGTAGGACCTGGTGGGAGGTATTTGAGTCATGGGGCAAATCCATCATGGCTCAGTGCTGTCCTCATGATAGTGAGTTCTTGTGAGATCTGGTTTTGTCATGTGTGGCACCTCCCTCCCACTCTCTCTTGCTCCTGCTTTTGCCATGTGAAGTGCTTGCTTCCACTTTGCCTTCCACCGTGAGTAAAAGTTCCCTGAGGCTCTCTCGGAAGCTGGACAGATGACGGCACCATGCTTGTACAGTCTGCAGAACCATGAATCAATTATAACTCTTTTCTTTGTAAATTACTCGGCCTCATGTGTTTCTTTATAGCAATGCAAGAATGGTCTAACATAGATAGGGAGAACCAATATTGTTAAAATGGCCACATTGCCTGAAGCAATTTATGGAATAAATGCTACTCCAATTGAGCTTAAAACTTCATTTTTTCACAGAATAATAATAAAAAAAAACTATTCCAGAATTCATATGGAAGCAAAAAGAGCTCGAATCACCAAAGCAATTCTAAGCAAAAAGAACAAAGCCAGAAGCATAACACTACCTCATTTCAAACTATAATATAAGGCTAACAACCAAAATAGCATGGTACTCATAGAAAAACACACACACAGACCAATGGAAAAGGATAGGGAGCCAAGAAATAAAGCCACACACCTAGAACCAGCTGATATTTGACAGAGTCAACAATAACAAACAATGAGGAAAGGAATTCTAATACAATTCGGGTGTTATTCAATAAATGGTAGCCATATGCAGAAGATTGAAACTGGACCCCTTACTTTCACCATATATAAAATTCAACTCAAGATAAATTAAAAATTTAAATGTAAGACCTAAAACAATTTAAAAAAGCCCTAGAAGAATACCTAGGAAATACCATTCTGGACATCAGCAAAGAATTTATGACTAAGTCCTCAAAAGCAATTGCAGCAAAAACAAAAATTGACAAGTGTGACCTAATTAAAGAGCTTCCGCATAGCAAAAGAAACATCAACAGAGTAAAAAGACAGCCTACAGAATGAGAGAAAATATTTGCAGATTGCAGTAGCCAGAATCTGTAAGGAACTTAAACAAATCAGCAAGCAAAAAACAACCCCATCAAAAACAGGCAAAGGACATGAACAGACACATCTCAAAAAAAGACAAACAGCTAACAAATACATAAAAAAAATGCTCAGCATCATTAATCATTAGAGAAATGCAAATTAAAACCACATGAGATACCATTTCACACCAGTCAGAATACCTATTGTTAAAAAATCAAAAAGCAAGATTTTGGCAAGGTTGTGAAGAAAACGGAACATTTAGACTGCTGGTAAGAATGTAAATTAGTTTAGCCACTGTGGAATACAATTTAGTGATTTCACCAAGAACTTAACACTGAACTACCATTTGACCCAGCAATCCCAGTATTAGGTATATACCCAAAGGAAAATAAATTGTTCTATCAAAAAGACACATACCCTTGTGTGTTCATTGCAGCACTGCTCACAATGGCAAAGACGTGGAATCCACCAAGATGCCTATCAATGGTGAACCAGATAAAGAAAATATGGTAAATATACACTGTGGAATACTTAGCAGCCATAAAAGAGAATGAGATCATGTCCTTTGCAGCAACATGGATATATTAATAGCTGGAGGCCATTATCCTAAGTGAACTAATGCAGGAACAGAAGATCAAATACCTCATGTTCTCAAGTATAAGCGGGAGCTAAACATTTTACAGACATGAACCCAAAGATGGAAACAATAGGCACTAGGGACAGCTTGAAGTTGGAGGATGTGAGGCAGGCATAAATTGAAAGTCTACATATCAGGTACTATCCTCACTACCTTGGCAATGGGATTATTCGTATGTCAAGCCTTAGTGACATGCAGTTTACCCATGTAATTGCACATGTACCACCTGAACCTAAAATAAAAGAGAACCCATTGTAAAACATGAGAACTAGGCTTTTAAAATATCTGCCTACATAACAGATATAAGAAGCTTAGGTTCTATGAATGCAGTATGTTTTGGTCTTATTCCAGTGAGGTTACTGAGGCTCCTCCATCCTCCTATCTCCCTGTATGTGTTTGATGTTTTAGAACTCTGATCAGGGTATGATGATTTGCTTAACTCATTTACCCTCTAACATTGCTATCTTCTATAATAAAATTTAGTTTTTATATGCTGTATTGTCGGGTTCTATAATTGTCTTTCATGGAAATTGTATAATGGTATACAGTGCATCCTGATTTAGAATGTAGGTCAGTAAGGGCTCTATGAGGCATGACATTGAAAGAGAAATTACAGAGAAGCAGGAGTTAGGGAGATTAAAAAAAAATTCCAGGTAGATTTTCAGCAAAGAAAACAACTTATAGGGGGACATAAGGTGGGAAAAATCATCACATGTTTTAAGAACTATATGCATAGTCAGTGTGGGAGGAGAGTAGTGAGAGGAAGAAAGTGGCAAGAAACATCTAGCAAAATCTTTTAAGACAGGTTTGTGATTTTTGTATTTTTTCTAAGCACTATGAGAAATAATTGAAGTGGTTTAATCAAGAAAGTAACACACACACACACACAATTTTTAAACTATTCTGGATTCAGTAAGGAAAATTGATTGCAGAGACAAAAAATTTGGAGGCACTCGCTAAGATACTGTCACAATATTAAACATAAATGATGATGATGGTTTGGGTTGAGAATAGTGGGAAAAATGATAGAGGAAATCAAAGGGATTGTAGATATATTATAGACGGAAACTTAGTAGGACTTGGTGAAGAGTGAAAAAGAAGGCAGTATCAATTAAACTATTGGAATGTTTACCACAGCTTTTAAAAAGATATATTCTACAGTTTACTTGTTACACCTGTTAACAGATGTTCTCTGAAAAGACAAAAGTGATTCTATGGTTAAGTAAATTTTAGAAATACTGGGTTAAGACAGTTAAAGAGCATCTTCACTATAAAATGTTTCGGTGCCTTAAATATGTGCTGTGCATTGTGGATTTTCAACAGGGTAACTATGGACACGTTTTTGATGAAGTTCTTGTAGGCCCAGACTTTTACTGAACATACTTTGTGAGTTGCTGCTTAAAGGAGTAAATGATCGCTAATAAAAAAGTATTTAATTGTTCATATTAAATACTGTATTTGAATTCTTTTTTTATTCGATTGACCATACTCATGTGTTTTATAAATTAAGAAGGGATTTTTTAAAAATCCAATGCAAAATACAATTTTTGATACCTACATTAAACACAAGAAGTTTATTTATATTTTATAAAATTCACTTTCTCACTGTTGCAAGGTAAAAGGAAAATATGAAAATTTTTCCACACAAATTACTTTGTCAAATTTTTTCTCTGTTCACTAAAACTTCTTAAATGCTATCAGTTTATGAAATAACATATTAACTTTTATATTAGGTTATGTTATAAATTAAAGTATTAAACTATCCCCCAATATCTTTATACTTTTAATATTTTAATATTTAAATATTTTATAATTGTGTATGATTATAGGGATGAAAAAATGCAGCCACCTAAATTTTCATACAATACACCTCTAATCTGTCCATTACTATAGATTTTATTTATCAATTCAACAATGATTTATTGAGCTCAAATGTGTACTAGGCATGTGTGGCATATAAAATCGTGAATAAGACATGTGAATTACTAAATACTAAATGGAGAGAAACTGAAAGCCTTTCCTCTGAGATCTGGAATGTGACAAGAATGCACACTGTCACCACTGGTATTCAACATAGTACTGGAAGTCCTAGCTAGAGCAATCAGAAAAGAAAAAGAAATAAAGGGCATCCCAATGGAAAGGAAGTCAAATTATACTTGTTTGTAGATGATATAATCTTATATTTGAAAAAACCTCAAGACTTCTCAAAAAAAGAAAATTCAGTGAAGTTGCAGGATACAAAATCAACATACAAAAGTCAGCAGCCTTCCTATATGCAAACAATGAACAATCTGAAAAAAAAATTTAAAAAGTAATCTCATCTACAATAACCACATATAAAATTAAATACCTAGGAATTGGCTTTACCAAAGAAGTGAAAAATCTCTGTAATGAAAACTATAAAACACTGATGAAAGAAATTGAAGAGGACACCAAAAAGTGGAACAATATGCCATGTTCATGGATTGGAAGAATCAATATTGTTAAAATGTTCATATTATTGAATGAAAGGAATCTACAGACTCAATGCAATCTCTGTCAAAATCCCAAAGACATTTTTCACAGAAGTAGAGAAACAATTTGAAAATTTATATGAAACTAGAAAAGACCAAAAATAGCCAAAACTATCTTAAGAAAAAATAACAGGCCAGGTGCGGTGGCTAATGCCTGTAATCCTAGCACTTTGGGAGGCCAAGGTGGGTGGATCACCTGAGGTAAGGAGTTCGAGACAAGCCTGGCCAACATGGCAAAACTTCGTCTCTACTAAATATACAAAAAATTAGCCTGGCATGGTGGCGGGTGCCAGTAATCCCAGCAACTTGGGAGACTGAGGCAGGAGAATCACTTGAACCTAGGAGGCAGAAGTTGCAGTGAGCCGAGATCACGCCATTGCACTCCAGCCTGGGCAACAAGAGCAAAACTCAGTCTCAAAAAAAAAAAAAAAAAAAAAAAAAAAAGCGAAAAGAACAAAACTGGAAGAATTACAGTACTTCAAATAATACTACAGATCTATAGTAACTGAAACTTCATGGTACTGGCATAAAAACGGATACACAGACTGAAGGAACAGAATAGAGAACCCAGAAACAAATTCATACAACAACAGTGAACTCATTTTTTTTTTTTTTTTTTTAATATAGATGCCAAGAGTATACATTGGAAAAAAGACAGTCTCTTCAATTAATGGTGCTGGGAAAACTAGATTCAAAAGAATGAAACTAGGCCCCTATCTCTTGCTATATACAAAAATCAAACAAAAATGAATTCAAGACTTAAATCTAAGATCTCAAACTATGAAACTACTGGAAGAAAACATTGGAGAAAATCTCTGGAACATTGATCTGGGCAAGGATTTCTTGAACGATACCCCACAAGCACAGGCAACCAAAGCAAAAATGGAAAAATGTGATCACATGAAGTCAAAAAGCTTCTGCACAGCAAAGGAAACAACAAAGTAAAGAGACAACCCACAGAATGGGAGAAAACCACCCTTCTGACAAGGGATTAATAACTAGAATATGTAAAGAGTTCAAACAACTCTATAGGCTAAAATCTAATAATCCAATCAAAAAATGGGCCAAAGATTTGAATAAACATATCTCAAAAGAAGTCATACAAATGATAAACAGGCTATGAAAAGGTGCCCAACATCATTGATCATCAGAGAAATGCAAATGAAAACTCCAGTGAGATATTATCTCATCCTAGTTAAAACTGCTTATATCCAAAAGACAGGCCATGAGGATATGGAGAAAAGGGAAAGCCTGTACACTGTTGGTGGGAATGTAAATTAGTGCAACCCATTATGGAGAACAGTTTGGGGTTTCCTCAAAAAACTAAAAAACTTAGCTACCATATGATCTAAGTATATACCAAAAAGAAAGAAAATCAGTATATCAAAGAGATATCTGCACTCCTATGTTTGTTGCAACACTGTTTACAGTAGCTAAGATTTGGAAGCAACGTAAGTGTCCATCAACAGGTGAATGGATAAAGAAAATGTGGTACATATACACAATTGAGTACTATTCAGCTCTAAAAAAGAATGAGATCCAGTTATTTGCAACAACATGGATGGAACTGGAGATCATTGTTATGTGAAATAAGCCAGTCAGAGACAAACATCACATGTTTCCACTAATTTGTTCAGTCTAAAAATCAAAACAATTGAACTAATGGACATAGGGAGTAGAAAGATGGTTACTAGACACTGGAAAGGGGAGTGGGGGGGTTATTGGGGTGGTGGAGAGTGATGGGGATGGTTAATGGGTACAAAAAATAGAATGAATAAGACCTATTTCATAGCACAATAGGGTGACTATTGTCAATAATAATTGTACCTTGTAAAATAACTTAGAGTGTAATTGTATTATTTGTAATTCAAAGGAAAAATGCTTGAGGGGATGGATACCACATTGCACATGATGTAATTATTTCACATTGTATGCCTGTATCAAAATTGTCATGCACTCCATAAATATATATACCTACCCTTTGTACCCACAAAAAATTTAAAAACAATATATGGGATAGGAGATATTTTTGTAGCCATCCTTAGAAACACAAATTATGACATTTATAAATTTAAAATAATACTGGTAAAATAGTCAGTTTTTAGGGTTTTGTATTTTGAAGCTAGACAATTTAATTGTAAAACTCATTTGGTAAAAGCAAAAACTCAAGCATATCCCTGAAAATGTGTTCTTCTTTGTTCACAGTAAGATAAAGATGAAAAGTATACTGAGATACAGTTTCTCACCTATCAGATCAGCAAGAATGTAAGAGCTTTATATTATTTGTTGATCAGGATGTAAAAACTTGTACTCTTAAAATTGTATGCAGGACTACAAAATGGCACAATTGCATTAAAGAGGAATTTTATAATATTGAACACAATAAAATATGTAGTCTTTGACCAGAAATCTTACTCCTAGAATTTATTTCAAACATATGCAGGCAAAACCATGAAATGACCTACACACAAAGCAATATGCTCAAGCAGTATTTTTCATAGCAAATAAGAAAAAACATCCCAAATGACTATCAGCAGCTAAGTGACTAACCTATGGTATATTCCTACGATCAAGTACTATGTAACTAAAAATGGAGTGAAAATGTGTGTTACTGCTATGGCATAATCCCCTGAATATAATGTTAAGTGAAAAAGCAAGGTCAAGGCAAACATGTATAGAATGTTTGCTTTTATTAAAAACAATATGAACAGTTGAAAAGCAATATGACTAATTCTTTTTATTTAAATGATGATCTATGTAGAAGGAAGGGAATAAAAGGGTAGAAAGGACTGTGGGAGATGCAAGCTAAACTTCTGTAAATCTTAAGTTGTAGATTTCTTTGTAGAATTCTGTGAATATTTTATATAATTGAAAAGAATAATTTAAAATATCTTAAACATTGAAAAATAAATGAACCTAAATGTGTATCTAGCTGGTATCATACCTATTTAAAAATGACCTTTTGCAACTGAAGTTACTTTAAAACATAGTAATTTTACCATACATCCATAATGAGATAAAGCCTAAGGAAAAAATAAAGATCCGCAAAAAGCCTTAAACTGTTTTGAATAAGCATGTTATTGATAATAATATTGGCAATTTTTATTTTGAAACTATATTTGTGATAAAGCAAATGAATTATGTTGGGGTTTTTGAACCTTGGGATTTTTGATTTGAATGAAAGGAGACTGTGGTAGAGATGTGAGTGTATCCCATACAGGGAGTGTAACTGACTCAGGGTCTCATCACTTTTTGAAATCCATGATGCATTTGCACCCTCATGACATCTACTATGTGCTGCTTTCCCCCAGTGACTAAGTGTGGCCAGGGTATTAAGGTGAACCCATTTCAGGGAGCCATAACCCTTTATTGGCTGACTTTGGCTCAAGAACTCCTGTATGGCTTTGTTGAACCTTCTATAGAAGTCTGGGATGCTTCCATCCAACTCTGTCACTTTCTCATTCTTTCTCTCTATCACTTGGAGTCAAACTTATGTCCCAGTACTTCAACTTTTATCAAAGGAGTGATATAGGGCATATACAGAGGGTATCATGCAACAAGCATTTCTAATAGTATTTTTTAAAGTATCTTTCTTCCCAAACTCCCCTATCCAAATGCCTCTTTTTTCCTTACAATCCATACCCTATTTGTACACTGCTCTGCTCTGAACACTAAAGAGCCTGCAATTCCTGAAGAATGACAGTCTCTACCACTGTGTACAGTTACTGAGAAATGCAGTATGGGCTTTGCTTTGACTGCTTTCCTCTGGTAAAGCATTGCCCCTATTTTACCAAAGTTTCCAGGTATTTATTTAGAATCTTTCAAAAATTAGAAAAACACAGAGACTAGACATATATAGCATAAGGACCTTCAGCTTTCTAAAGCCTCACTTGCTCATGACCTGCCTCAGCATTCTGCAGAGTAATGACTGCTTCCTACAGATGGAGAGGGACCTGGAGGCAGGTGTACCAAACAAGAGGTTATTTCCTTGCTTTCACTTTTTAAATTGGCTTTCCCTGTGTAAATATAACCAGAAGGTCAGGAAGTACATTCCAAATCAGGATAAAAGATGCAGCTGCCTCCCAGGAGAGAATGAAAGTAAAGTTTTAATGTGTTTTCAGAGTAAAATCAAACACATTCAGACACAAAGAACATCTATTTCCTCTCTAAGCACCTTTATCCCCTGAAAGTGTGAGATTATCTTGACCTACCATATTTAAGAATTAACTAGAGAAACTTGCCAGATGTACAAAAATGAGGAGTACAGAGACAATTTCTTACACAGAAGCCAACCCATTTTGTCTCCTTAAAAAAAAAAAAAAAAAAAGCAAACGTTTTCATTGAAGAAAGTAAAGTCTGACTGATGTAAGACTCTGAAGATCTAAAGACTCCTACTTGGATCTTCCTCAAAATAGAAAATGAGTCTAGTGTGCTGTCTAGTGTGCATGTTAACATTTCTTGACTTTCTTCTGTGTGCCTCTAACAATCGAAATCCTGCCCAGAGATGCTGATAGCTTTACTGTACTCTTAATAAATTAAAAACTCTTTCACGTAAAAAAAGATGGGGAAAGTGATGTCATTTTCCTGCTTAGTGGAAATTTGACCCTCATTTCTTCTCACCAATGAAAATTAATTTCATTTCTCAAGTAATTTTCTCCTTTTCTGAAAGTTATTAAAATATAAATTGATGACCTCTTGGAATTTCCATGGAAATCACTGTATTGTAAAAATTCTTAAACCAAAAAGCTCTCCAAATGTAATCCTGACTGACCTGGGTCCTAAAGAATATTGTTTCAGTTAAATTAAAAGTGAAAAGGCAATTAAGAATAGTTTACGAAAAAAGGGGAGGAGACTAAAAAAGCACATATCAGATTTAGCTCTACTGTTCTTTCCCTTCGTCTTTAAAAAATAATCTCTCAGAGATTAAAGATGGGTTGTCCATTGAATTGATGCTCAAAGGAAAGGACCTGAAATTGTTCACTGGTTGCCATTTTCCTTCTATGCAATTTTAACTTAAAAATGCTATTCTAATGTATTTATATATATATCAGTACATATGATTTTGTTGTTTAAATATAAACGAAAAGTTGTTTAAAGTCTAGGAAACCAAAACATAATTAGAATGATGCTTGAAATTTTCATTTATTTTTGCAACTGTGAAATGTAAGCAATATGTATTATTTTAAAAGTTTATATTATATCCTAATACAACGTATATTTTAGTCAATTAAAATGTAATATGCATTATTATTCAATCAATGAAAGCCTCTCTTTTAAATAATAATTATTTTTATTTTTATTATAGACTCATTTTCTGCTAATTCAACAAATAACTTCAACAATTTTGAGGAAAAGATGACTGGTGTAAAATTTTTAAAAAATAATAATAAAAGTTTGTTTCTAAAATGTTAGAAAAAAATGAGTTACAAAAACTTTAAGGAAAAAATGAGTGTGTGTTCTGATCAATTAATATTACACAAACATACTGAAACTATTTTATATATGTGTATACTTCTAATTGGTCTACATTTTTTATAATCCAATCACATGGAAGCTTCTACATACAAATTTAAACTTAGAATTGAATAAGTTATTATTAGAATTTAATGGTTTAGAAAATAGCAAAATTATGTATCATGTTTCCTTTGCTATTCTCTGAAATATGTGAATACTAGAGTAGTATAAAATTAACCCTAGAAAAATCACAATCAAAGTTTTGTAAATTTAATCAATTTTCTCTTTACTTTCCAGAAAACTAAAAGAAAAACGATGACAATATCAAAAATAAAAGTTGTTGAAAGAGAGATGATAGTCAAGGCTTCTAAGCCTATGTTGTGGTGATCACATTACTTTTCTCTTAAAAGTAGTGAATATAGTAGATTGCATTAATTTATGTTATATATTATAGTAACAATTAAAATAAAATTTATTGAGTCTTTACTGCGGACTCAGTTGAAATATAAGGTACTCAGTTTTCCTGGCTTCCTGCATGGAGAGGAGAAAGAAGAAAGGATGGTATGAAGGAAATGATTTATGGAGCACATGATTTTTGGGCCTCGTATAGAGGTTTTTAGAGAAGAGGGGGAAGAAGGACCTTCTAGACTGAAGGTTGAGGGCTATGAAAGGCACAGGGAACTGTGCAATGGCTGTATTGTACCATGCAGTTAGGTTGATGGCAAATCAAAAGATAAGGTTCTGGCCCCAGAGGGTAATATCTGTGTACTGTATCCTCAGTAAGTAAATTGTAAGGCAGGAGGAGATAGAGACTGGACCACAATTTTATTGGTGGCAGTGTTCTCTACAGATGACCGCACTGCCTCTCAGGTAGCCAGCCATCCAAGCCTCTGTTAGCAACACTCCCTCTTTGTCTCCTCAGGTTTTAAGGTAAGAGGATCTTCCTACGCTGTCACTGTGGCTAATTTTTGTGTGTTTCCATCACCCCTTGTGAACATTCTGAATCCTGTTGATATCTCTACTATACTCTCTTCCCTTAAGCCCTTTCAGTGTTTCATTTTTTCTGCTGGGACTCTGACTGATAAAGTGAGTATTGGATGTAGACACTGAGGAATAAAATCTCAGACGATTCCATATAGTTTTAGTTTGGCTTGGGTGTTCAGGCAAATGGTGTATAATTGATCATTTATATTGGAAGGGTGTATTAATATATTTCTTTAGAAATATTCTATAATGTAAAGTTGTTTAAAAATATTCTAGTTAATTTTAACTAGCTTTTTTTCTTTTACTGTTATAACATAAGACAAAAGAAGAAAAAGTTTTGGGAAATTTTAGCTTAGTGTCAGATTTGGTTTGTAATTCATAACAAAGATAAAGTGACTAATGAGGAAATTAAAATCTACATGTCAAATTAAAGAGAACTGATGGGTGGGAATTAAAATTAGTAGGGAATAATAATGAGAGAGTTTAGCAAAATTGCATGATGCAAAGTAATATACAAATTTTATTTTATATACAATCAACAAGCAGAAAGTGAAAGAAAAAGCTTTCCACATTAACATTAATATCCTGTTGTTAGACATAAATCTAACAAAAGATGTACAAGACTTATTAAGAACAAATGCAATAAAACTTTATAAAGCTTTAAAAATCATAAATAAGTAGTGAGACACACACACTATTCTTAGCTTCATGATTGGAAGCTACAGTATCATAAAGATGTTCATTCTTTACAAATTGGAAATTCAAATAAAAATTCTAAGAGCTTTTTAAAAGTGGAAGTTGACAAATATATTTTTAAAATTTGATAGTGATACAAAGAAAGTCAAAGACATTTTGATGAAGAAAGGATAAGATTTCTTTTTTGGACATCAAAATTTGTCATAAATGCTCAGTCTTTGCTAGTGTGATATTGGCATGAAGAAAGATACATCAAAACTGGAATAAAATAGAGAAGTTAGAAACAGATCTATCTATATATAAATATTTGATACATGACAAAAGAGGCATTGAAGGTTCTTTTCATTAAAGTTTTAAACATTGCATAGGCAATGTAGTGATTACTTAAGGGTAGAGAAAGATTTATTTAAAGTGGAAAAAAGTCTATAACAATGAATAATTTTGATATATTGGTATATATTCGAATTAGATCAATTACAGAAACTCCAATGAGAGCAAAAATACAGGCTATATATAGAATAATATATTTACACAGAACATATAATAAAAATCTAAAATCTAGAATATTTGAACACTTCTACAAAACAATACAGTGTAAATAACTCAATAATAAAGTGGAAAAAAAACTGGAATGAGCATTTTGCATGAGAGGAAATTACTATGACAAAACATCAATAAAAATAGGAAAATGCAAATTAAAAGCACTCTGAGATTGCTTAACCTTACACTGGATTGCTTATATTAAAAAGTTCTAAATTACTACATGTTGGGAATGATGTGAAGCAAAACAAACTCACACACTCTCATAGTGAAGTGTAAATTCGATCAAGAATTTTGGAAACAAGTGGCTTTATTTTGTAAATTGGAAATTACAAACGTCCTATTACACAGCTCTTCTATTGCTAGCCATAGATATTTGAGAAATATATGCTCAGAAATGTACACAAGTACAGGAAATTCTAGCAGCATATTTATAATAGACCCAAAGGAGAAACAACTCTGAGGTCTATACTAAGAGAAAGGACAAACAAATGGTTGTATATTCATACACAAGAATACAATGAAAATGAGGTACAGCTGCACGCATCAACATATGTGGAACATAGTAAAGAAATGTGGAAAATGCTAAAGAAACAATATATTACAAATATGTACTTTGTGGTTTCATTTATAGAAAGTTCAAAAACAAGTAAAATTACACCATATTGTTTAGGGGTACATACTTAAGTGAAACAAAGAGGTGATGATTCTAAAATTTGGAGACTGAGATAGAGGAAATGTGAGAGTAAATATCATAAAAGTGAGAAAGTAGTTAGCCATGGTGTAGGAGGTGGGAAGATGGAGTCGTGAGCAGAACAGAGTGATCGGGGCTTCTATCTAAAGTGTTGTGGTCATTGTTCTTATTTCAGAATAATCTTATGAGTATATTATTTTAATATAAATTCATATTTAAGATAAGGAAGTTTTTCCATGCTTTTTGCAGCAAGTTCCCATCGTGCTTTTCATTTGGGCCTTTGTGGTTATCTGGCTTGAAATTGTTTCCACTTTGCTAAAGAAAACCGGAGAGAAAAAAATAACTGACTTTGGTAACGAAATTCTGCATATTTCAGGAGGTGAAAATGCTCTAATTTAGCTCACATGATGAAAAAAACTTGAATTAGTTTCAAGTTGTACGAAAGAAGTGGTAAGAAAGTATATGTAGAAAAAAAATATATTATAGACAATTATTACATCTTGTTCCAAAATGAGAAACAGCATGTTATGGACTAAACTGTATCCCTCCTCAAAATTCATATGTTGAAATCTTAACCCCAACTATCATGGTATTTTGGAGACTGAGACTTTGGGAGGTCACTAGGTTTAGATGACATCAGGAGGGTGGGGCCCTCATGATGGGGTTAGTGCTGTTATTAGAAGAAACACCAGAGTTTGTTCTTGCTTCCTCTGCCATGTTTGATATGGTAGGATAGCAATCTGAAAGCCAGAAAGAGGGCCTGTACCAGAACACAACCATGCTGGCACCCTGATCCCTCACTTCCAGCCTCCAAAACTGTGATAAAATAAATTTCTGTTGTTTACACCACTCAGTGTATGCCATTTTGCTACGGCAGCCCAAACTGCCTAATACAGAGCAAATACACAATGATACATTGAGAGAAGGAATGTAAAGATTCAATAGCATTACAGATGCATATGAAACATTTTTAATGTTCTTTTATTCTTTTTTCTTTTTAATTTTTGTGGGTCTATAGGGTAGGTATATATATCTATGGGAGTACATGAGATATTTTGATGCATGCAGAGTAAATGGGGCATCAACATTATCACCTCAAGCATTTATCCTTTATTTGTGTAATGAACATTACAGTTAAACTAGTTTGGTTCTTTTAAATGTACAATAAAGTACTGTTGACTGTAGTCACCCTGTTGTGCTATCAAATACTACATCTTATTCATTCTGGTTTTTTGAACCTGTTAACCATTCCCATTTCCCCAGCCCAGCTATCCTTCCCAGCCTCTGGTAACCATCATTCTACTATCATCATGAATTCAATTGTTTTAATTTCTACCATCCACAAATAAGTGAGAACAAGCAAAGTTTGTCATTCTGTGCCTGGCTTATTTTGCTTAACAAAATTACCTCCAGTTTCATATATGTTATTGCACATGACTGGATCCCAGTCTTTTTTTTTTTTTTTTTTTTTTTTGCGACGAGTCTCACCCTGTCTCCCAGGCTGGAATGTAATGGCGCTATCTCAACTCACTGCAACCTCCGCCTCCCAGGTTCAAGCAGTTCTCTGCCTCAGCCTCCTGAGTCGCTGGGATTACAGGCATGCATCACCATGCCTGGCTAATTTTTGGTATGTTTAGCGGAGATGGAGTTTCACCATGTTGGCCAGGCTGGTCTCAAACTCCTGACCTTGTTATCTGCCCACCTGGGTCTCCCAAAGTGCTGGAATTACAGGCTTGAGCCACCATGCCTGGCCCAATCTCAGTTTTTTTATTCTATATGTGTATGTACTACATTTTCTTTATTTATTCATCTGTTGAAGGACACTTAAGTTGCTTACAAATCTTGGCTATTGTGAAAAATGCTGCAGTAAACATGGGCGTGCAGACATGATATACTGATATACTTTATTTGGGGTATAGGCATAGCAGTGGGATTGCTGGTTCACATGATACCTCTATTTTTAGTTTTCTGAGGAACCTACAAACTGTTCTCCATAGTGGCTGTACTAATTTACAGTGCTATCAACAGTGTATCAGGGTTCTCTTTTCTCCACATCGTCACCAGTATTTGTTATTGCCTATCTTTTGGATAAAAGCCATTTTAACTGGAATGAGATGATATCTCATTGTAGTTTTGATTTGCATTTTTCTAGTGATTAATGATGTTGAGTACCTTTGGTATGCCTATTTGTCATTTGTCTTTTCAAATCTTTGGCCCAGTTTTTGATTGGATTATTAGATTTCAGCCTATGCAACTGTTTGAACTCTTTGTATATTCTGGTTATTAATCCCTTGTCAGAAAGGTAGTTTTCTCCCATTCTGTGGGTTCTCTTTACTCTGTTGATTGATTCCTTTGCTGTGCAGAAGCTTTTTGACTTGATGTGATTCCATATTTCCCCTTTTGCTTTGGTTGCCTGTGCTTGTGGGATATTGTTCAAGAAATCTTTGCCCAGATTAATGTCCCAGAGATTTTCTCCAATGTTTTCTTGTAGTAGTTTCACAGTTTGAGGCCTTAGATTTAAGTCTTGAATTCACTTTGCTTTGATTTTTGTATATGGTGAGAGATAGGGGCCTAGTTTCATTCTTCTGCATATGGATATTCAGTTTTTCTGGCTCCATTTATTGAAAACTCATTTCCCTAATATATATTCTTTACACCTTTATAAAAAATGAGTGTACTGGTGGTATATGAATTTGTTTCTCAGTTCTCTGTTTTGTTCCTTTATGTATCTGTTTTTATCCCAGTACCATGCTGTTTCAGTCACTGCAGCTCCATAGTATAATTTGAAGTCAGATAATGTGATTCATCTAGTTGTGTTCTTTTTACTTAGGATAACTGTGGTTATTCTGGGTCTTTTGTGGTTCCACATAAGTTTTAGGATTGTTTTTTCTATTTCTGTGAAAAATGTCATTGGTATTTTTATAGAGATTGCATTGAATCTACAGATTTCTTGGGGTAATGTGGACATTTTAACAATGTTTCTTCCAATCCATGTACCTGGTATATTGTCCCATTTTTTGGTGTCCCCTTCCATTTCTTTTATCAATATTTTATAGTTTTTATTGTAGATATCCTTCACTTATTTGGTTAATTCCTAAGTATTTAATTTTATTTGTAGCTATTGTAAATGGGATTAATTTTTTATTTCTTTTTCAGATTATTCACTTTTGATATATGGAAATGCTACTGATTTATCTATATTAATTTTGTATCCTGCAACTTTACTCAATTTGTTTATCAGTTCTAATTGTTTTTCAGTGGAGTCTTTAGGTCTTTCCAAATGTAAGATCACCTCATCTGCAAACAAGGATAATTTGACTTCTTCCTTTGCACCTTTCTAATTGGATGACCCTTATTTCTTTTTCTTTTCTGATTGCTCTAGCTAGGACTTCCAGTGCTATGTTGAATACAGTGAAGAAAGTGGGCATCCTTGTCTTATTGCAAATCTTAGAGGAAAGACCTTCAATATTTCCCCATTAAGTATGATACTAGCTGTGGGTCTGTCATATTTGGCTTTTATTGTTTGGGGGTCATGTTTCTTCTTTCCACAGTTTTTGAGGGTTTTTATCATGAAAGGATGTTAAAATTTATTAAATAATTTCTCAGCATCAATTGCAATGATCATATAGTTTTGGTCCTTTGTTATGTTGATATGATGTGTCACATTGATTGATTTTCATATGCTAAATGCTCCTTGACTCCCTGGGATAAGTTTCACTTGGTCATGATATATAATCTTTTAATATGTTTTTATTTTGCTGGGGATTTTTGCATCAATGTTCATCAGGGATATTGGCCTGTAGTTTTCTCTTTTTGATGTATCTTTGTGCAGTTTTGGTATCAAAGTAATACTGGCCTTGTAGAATGAGTTTGGAATTACTCTATCCTTTTCTGTTTTTCAGAATAGTTTGAGTAGGATTAGTATTAGTTGTTCTTTAAATGTGTGATAAAACTTAGCAGTGAAGCCATTGGGTCCCAGACTTTCATTTGTTGGAAGACTTTTAATTTCAGCTTTAATTTTATTACTAATTATTGGTCTGTTTATGTTTTGGTTTTCTTCATGGTTCAATTTTGGTAGATTATACATATCTATACATTTATTCATTTCTTGTGGGTTTTCCAATTTATTGGCATAGTTGTTCACAGTAGCCTCTAATAATCCTTTGAATTTCTGCAGTATCAGTTATAATGTCTCCTTTTTCACATTTACTAAATGTTTTTTTGTTTGTTTTTTGAGAACATATCTCACTCTGTCTCTCAGGCTGGGATGCAGTGGCACAATAACACCTCACTGCAACTTCAACTTCTCAGGCTCGTGTGATCTTCCCACCTCATCCTCCCAGGTAGCTGGGACTACAGGCAGGAGCCACCATGCCCAGCTAATGTCCTCTTTTTCACTCTGATTTTATTTATTTGGGTCTTCTCTCTTTTTTTTTTTTTTCTTAGTCTGGATAGAGGTTTGCCAATTTTATCTTTTCAAAAAGCAAATCTTCCCTTTTGTTGAACATTTGTATTGTTTTCTTCATTTCAATTTCATTTATTTCTGATCCTTATTATTTCTTATACCGATTTTAGGTTTGTTTTGTTCTTGCTTTTATAGTTTTTAAAGATGCATCATTAGGTTGTTTATTTTAAATTTTTCTGTTCTTTTGATGTAGGTGCTTATAGCTAGAAACCTTTTCAGTACTGCTTTTGCTGAATCTCATAGGCTTTGGTATGTTGTGTTTCCCTTGTCATTTGTTTGAAGCTATTTTTAAATCTCTTTCTTTTCTTCGTTGACTCACTGGTCATTCAAGAATTATAAATACTTTTATCTGTGAAAAGGTAGAATTATTTTCTCCTTATTTATGTAAAGGACAAAACAGAAAAATGTCATGGTTTCTGGGAAATGTACAAAAATATCATCTCTGATAGAGCAATAGGTGCCCCATATCAAAACACAGTAAAAACATCTCTTCCATATTTAACTCTCAAATGAGCTTATATATTATGGTAAATAAAATTATATTTTCTCATCAAGTTTGCAAATAATTTTCCATTTTGGCCTCTAAAAATTAGAATTTAAATTATTTGGGATCATACAAATATAAATATATACAAATAGTTCTGTCAGTAAATTTATCCATGGGAAATATAACTGTTTCTGTAAACTATGTTTTCATAGATATGTTTGTTTGTTTTTTAAGAATATAACATTATAGATTTTGTATAATACACTTTTACTCAACTACTGTTTTTCACTTTGCTCTTCATTAATTTTTTCCAAACTAAGTATACAACACATTGTACGGAACTAAGGCACAGAGAGGTTGCATTATATATTCAAACAAGTGTGAAGGAGTTGAATGTAAATTATCTAAATGTGAAATATAGGCTAGATTGGAGTTCTCTGGCTTAAAATATTAAATCTACCTTTGAACAGAACAGTTGATGAGAACTTCAGTCTAGACTGGAGTGATGATAACAGCTGATTAGCTTTCCTTGGAGACTGCAAGACCAGCCTACTCTGATTACTCCCAGGGGAAGCCCCAGATAAAGTCTGCATACCTCACTCCTCCTACTCTCCTATACTCCTACTAATTTATGTTCCTTCTCCCCGGTGAATTCTCATTGGTTTCACAATGTAAAAATATTATGATGTAGTGTTTATGATATGCTGCTTTGATATATTGTGAGGTTTCATTATAGTGAAATAAAACCTGCGAATTAGTGAATCTAGAATAAAACTGAATACCAGCTGATTATAGTGAAGTTATAAATATAATTCCCATTAGATTTTATTTAAAAATAATTAAAATTGTTTGCAAAATGTCTAGCATAGGGACTAGTACAAAGGCAGTGCCCAATAGCTAAAAAGTATTGCTGTTAGAATAGATTTAATCTCAGATTTGAATTAGGAATTTTTAAGAAATTGCTTATTAGAAAACATCTTTTTTTTTTTTTTTTTTTTTTTTTTTTTTTGAGATGCAGTCTTGCTCTGTTGCCAGGCTGGAGTGCAGTGGCATGATCTTGGTTCACTGCAACCTCTGCCTCCCAGGTTCAAGTGATTCTCCTGCCTCAGCCTCCAGAGTAGCTGGAACCTAAGGTGTGCGCCACCATGCCCAGCTAATTTTTGTATTTTTAGTAGAGCAGGATTTCAGCATGTTGGCCAGGATGGTCTCCATCTCTTGACCTTGTGATCCGCATGCCTCAGCCTCCCAAAATGCTGGGATTACAGGCATGAGCCACCATGCCTGGCCTAGAAAACATCTTAATGATTAATCAAACTTTGTTTGTTAGAACACTTCCAGTTATACATTAAAAATCTGAAAAATAATTGATATCACAAATATGTAGTGAAAGAACTTATTTAAAAAATAAACTCTTAAAAAGTAACTCTTGAAAATAAGTTTCTACTTTAACGGTTTTCCAATTTTTTCCTTTTGTTATTCATTCATTTTGAGTGTTAAGTTAATAATGTCAATTTATGTGATAATGATATATAAACAACACACTTAAATCATAAAACCAGTAACCTAATTGTTGAAGATTAATAATATGTTTATAGTCATTCAAGTAGGATTATATAAATAGCTTTAGCTATTGATTAAACATGGTTGGTAAAATTTAACTCACCCATGTAACTTTTACCACATTTTGAAAGTGCAGTGGAGTATGAACAATAAAGATGGAGTATTTGCCTTTGTAGAACTTATAACGCTAAGATTTTGAAACAGACCTACTTCACTTCTTGAGGAAGTTACTGCTTTTGTAATATTTATATAAGCAAGGTTTCTCAGGTCACTGGCTGTTAAATAAACCTAGTTTAACCATGTTAAAGATTTAAGAATTCCTTACCTCACACTCTGCATTAACTTTCATTCTTTTCCAATATTTCCTCTTGCTAAGAAGTTTCAGGTTCTCAGCTGTAGCATAATATAAGAATGATTATTATATAACCTTTTTTTCTCTGCTTCAGATAGCTTTGGAGCCAAAGATCCTTGTCTCCTCTGTTCCAAATTTATATAATACTTCTATCTTCCTCATTGAGTTTATAAGAAATGATGTAAGTCTATGTATGTGAGACTTGCATAATAATAAAAGAAGAACAGTATGAACTTAGGATATTGTCAGAATAATAGTCATTTGCTTGGATTAATTATATATTAATGATGATTGGTGGTTAATGATACAATATGATTGCTTTAGACCACAAGTTTTACCTCTGCTATTGAGCCTAGATATTATTTAGCACATCATGAAATCCAGGTTCAGAAAAATGTGGTTGTTTGGACTAATCAGTTGATAAGTGAGTAGGAATTAAAGGTTGATATTCCATCTTATATTTTAGTTTAATTTTTATTATCTTGTGCTATTATTTGATAGACTTAACCTATGACTGTCTTAGAAAAATCATTTTAGTTATGTAAGTAATACAGTCTCCTGGGAAATTCTTAGAATATTTCACCTAAGGTTAAATTCCAATTTGATCACCAAGCCAATCACACAAGAGCATCTTTTTTCAGAAAGTGAACAAATTTCAAACAGTAAAGTATCTTTTTGGATTAGGTGGGTAAAAAAGTGACAGAAAACCCCAGAATAACAGTGGCTGAAACCAAATATAAATTCTTTTCAGTCTCATATTCACACACTCCAGCTGGTGTTCCTCAAGGCTATGTGGGTATTCTAAAATATCAGGGACCCTGCCCCTCTTTGTTTCTCCCTAATAGTGGCCTCCAACTTATGGCCAAGATGGCAGTTGGAGTTTCAGTCATTATATTGCATTCTAGCTACAAGAAAAAAAGTACCCCTCCCTACTTTAAGTATACTCTTAGAAGTCACAAATCATTTTCACTTGACTCTTAATGTGCAAAAGTTAGTGACATGAACATAATTAGCTGCAAAGAGACTAAGAAATGTGGTCTTTATTCCAGGCTGCTACATGCCCAAGTGAAAACTGGGGCTTTCATTGTTATGGAAGAAGGGGGAACAGTGTCTGCCATAGTAAGTGTCCAGGGACAGTAAGAATTCTATTGCCTATTACTTTATTTTCTTGTCCAGCCCAGATATCTGCTGAAAACCTCGGCCATTATCAAGAGAGTCACGCTTAGCAAAATATTAGGAGTCCCATCCTTACTAGTGAATGATGCCTAAAAATCTATTCTTCTGGCATTTTATATCTGATATATCAGGGATAATTTTGATTTTCCTTGGAACTTTCACAAACATCCACTTCAAGGAACAGTTATAACAATAGCAATAAAACAGCAAGTTGCAAAATAAGTAATAAAATGAACAACTGACCACATGATACTATATATATTTTTCTGCATATACAAATATATAGATATATTATAGACATATATCTATATATAATTTAAAAAACCTTGAAGGCTACAGGCAAAACTGATAGTGATCATTACCTTTTGTGCTGTGGGATCAGGGTTGATGATCAAATTGGACTTTATCTGTAAAGTTCTAAAAATTTGCAGCAAAATAAGGTATGCTTGGGAAGGTAGCAGGAGTAGAAAGTAGACATATTTTGTGGAAACTCTTAGGAATTCTGTAGTACCCTAACTGTATAGCCATTGTATCAATTACAGGTTTTTATTGTGAGCAATAGAAACCAATTCTAATGAACAAAATCAAAAAGGGAATTGGAAGAGCACTGATTATCATAGATTCAAAGACAAAGTTGAAGAAGACTATGTAGTAGGAAGTAAGGGTAGCCACTATAAATCCAGCTCTCTTTCATTCTTGTGTCTCTGTTAAAGATTTACATCCTCATGAGGTGAAATGACATTGGCAAACCTTGAGGTGTATTCATTAGCTGAGGTTTGGGAGGTTAGAGTTGTAAGTAAGTGGATACCTTGATTCTAAGAAGACCAAGAGCGTAGAAAAGACTGTTGCCCAAGTAAAAGTTAGGCTTGTGTTGACAGTAAAAAGGGAGAAACAATATTAGGAGGCAAAAGCAATAGATGTCTACAACTATCACAGAAGACGAAATCTATTAATTTTTCCTTGCTTTAGCTGTAATTTTTAGGATGCTCTGTGGGTATGTAGGGGAAGGTTCGGTTTTGAAGCTAGAATTAGTGATTTTAATTCTCAAAAGAGCGTTTACTCGGTTACAGTACAGTGAACCAAGTTAACAAATCTTCTGTACTATCAAGATTTGCTCAGGAATTGTTTTCTTTACTGCTCTTATTTTCTGAGCAATTTAATCTCAACCTTTGTTGGTTATGCTATAGGAAGCCATGAGTGTCTGAGCTACTGTTCACAAATATTTACTACAAATCCCTGGAAAGGATTGTATTTTCTCACACCATTGATTTCAAGGTTGGGCATAGCACTTGCTTTGGCCAAGAAAATATGAGTAGAAGTTATATATGTTACTTTTAAGCAGAAGCTTTAAGAGACATTGTGTGGCTCTGTTCTCTCCTCTGCACAATAACCGAAGATGGTTCAGATAGAAGATGTTTCATCAGTGTCTCAGTCCCCCAAGATGAAGAGCGACAGTAGACCTGCTATTTATGCATATTATTATTGAGAAGTAATCTCTTGCAACTGTAAACCACTGAGATTTGGGCTATTGGTTACTATAGTATAACCTAACCACTGTTGATTTATGTACTTGTAAAATGAATTCTCTGTTCAAATTTCACAGAGAATTTCCAACAAACTGTGGTTTTGAAAACAGACCATCAGCAGGAAATTAGGTAGACGCTGAATAAGTGAATATTAGTAGTAGTAGAAATAGCAGTAGTAGTAGAATAGCAGTAGAAAACATGTAGATTTTTCTAAACAAGCAACTGATAAAATTACTTTTCTGTTTGAGACATTTAATATCAAAGTAATACATAGTATATATCGTAACATGGAACACTCACTTTTGGACAGAACAGTGCATTAAAGAAATTCTCAAATATCTGATTATCTCCTTTCGTGCTAATTAGTAATTATTTTCCATGTAAATTTAGGTTTTTTATTATTAAGTGATATATATTTTATATCTATATTATATATGTAATATAGATATTTTATATATATATATGACAAGCTGAGGAACATAAAGCTAGAAAAGCAAAAGCAGATAAGTAATGATCAATTTAAGGAGCTACATTTCTAGATCAATAACATAAACAGTAGGTTGCAATGATTTAACCTAGTAGTAATTGCTCCTTAACTCTTCGCAAAAAACAATCACTAGGTGTATTTTCTCTCTTACATATTTCCCAAATCTATCCTTTCCTTCTATCCTTACCATCACTTCTTTAAATCAGATATTCATCATCTCTTTCTAAAGGTTTGTGATAGTCCCTTAACTAATCCCTGCAGTGTTGCTCTCCTCCATGTTACCTTTTTCAAAGTTGCTGAATACTGTTTCTAAAACACAGATTTGATTATCTGATTTCCTTGCATTAGACCATTTTGGTTCAACACTTTCTGGTACAATGACAAAGTCTAACCTCCTTAAGTAGCACACAAGCCTTCCCTGAAAGCAATTGTGAGAATGAGTTGTAAGACCAGACTCTACTATCTGGACTTACTAAATATTTGTAACTATATGTTTATTAAAATGTTAACTTCTATTAATATTAACTGGTTTCTCCCTCACTTCCTGTGTTTACTCTGTTTTGCCATTACCCGATTGCCTTGCAATTTTACATTTGTATTTCTTTATTCCTTTGTAGTTACTGATAACGCTCTCCTTCCACCCCACAAACTGGTTAGTATATACTACGTCAAGTTTTAACGTTAAGTTCAAGAGTAATTGGTTTTAATTTTGAGATTAAATGACTTTTCATTGAGTAAGACACTTGTTTTATGAACTCCTCTGATACTTGGTCTATATCTCTATTATTCCAGTTATCACATGGTATGACATTATGTTTATGTATCTGTTTACCTCTATGAGACTATAGGCAACTTGAGAGCAGGAACTATGTCTTGTGCATGATTGTGCCCTGATACAGTTCCTGGTACATAGCAGACACATGATGAAAAAGTTTGTGGAATATGTAGGAAATTGCTGTATAAAGAAAAGATGATTATTTCACAAATACTTGAACTCACTATTATGTGGTTCAGTTTTGTTTGATTGAGATCTTTGTGATACATTTCTTTTAAAATATATTTCCAGAGAATGTTATTTTTTGAATTCTTGATGCTTCCCTTCATCTAACAAAGATAAGTCAACCTAGTTTCCTTTCCTCCCTTGATTGTTTCTACTCATAGAGCTAAAATTAATGCTCTACTCCAGTAACTATATTAGCATAGGTGTCTAGTATTTTCATTTCCCCAAATTAATAAACTGTACTAAAATTATAGGCAATTTAAAATTTGTATGGGAAGTGAGCAATACAAGCATGTTGACTTTTCATGATATATTAAAAAAAGAACAAAATGGGCATGTAAATGAAATAATATCTGCCGTGAATCTTGATATGGATATATTATTTAAAGGCTTGATTTCAACTATTTATAAATAAAGACTCTATTACTGTATAAAATTAAATTGATGAATCTAGCAGATCTTATTTATTTATATGGTTTTATTTATATGGTTTTCATGTTGCAAGGAAGTTGTCACTTGGAATAAAGAAGCATTATTGTTGGCTCCAGAGTGTTGGAAACATATTTGTTATCTAATATATTACAACTGAAGATCTGCTTTTTACAGGACACTAACAAGTGCTGGTAAAGACCTACAAGATAATTTTCTGATGGCCCTGGCAATGAGAGAAGAAGACAATCGCAATGGAAAACTGAGTGTAAGTACATTTCACCTAATATCTTAAAATGTATACCCTAAAGGCACAATTAACGTTAAAAATATAACATTAAATATCTTTCTTAAAGTAATTTGTAAGATGTAAAATATGGTTCCTCTTTATTAATTATATATTATAGGAATAAATGTAAAAAGTCAAAAATTCTCATTTACATCTCTAGAAGTAGCCAAATGGTTAAAAAGAAAAAGGATTCTAAACATTTATTGCAAAGAAAATGCCTTTGCATGGCAGAATGGTTCTTTAACCTAGGTAAAGCCTCCAGCTTCTTTTAAACTTAACCTTTTTACACTCTCTCAAGTTGCATCACCAACTGACCCCAAGTTTTGTCCCCTGATTTTACGTGACTCCTAGAATATAGTACCATAGTCTGCCTTCTAGTCCTACCTTGGAAGATGTGATAGAAATCATATAATAGAAGAATATGTGTTATCATTATTATTTTGAATGATCCAAGGAGAATATACTTTTACTTTATTAAAATGTGTGCTATATCAAATATGTAGAGTATGCAAATATTATTTGGAATAAAGATTTACTTTCATGCTTTGTTAATATGATATTTGTGATAACAGTCTGTGTAAGTCTTAACATATTCCAAATAAAATTTAATAGAAAAGGCAAATATTCATGCTAAAAGTGTAGTAAGTGACTGACTTACAGAAAAATAATCAGAAATACTGTGATAAAAAATATTTAGAGCAACAGAACAATATGTATATAAGGACATCTATTCTACCAATACTTTCTCAAAAAAAAGTTGGAGTTTTTCTCACTATCAGATCCACTGAAAATATCACATGCAGGCAAAACCCTCAATGTACTTCAGAGAGAGAAAAAATCATACCATGTTTAGTTAATAGAATAGAATTAGCCCCGACTTAAAATAAGGGAACATTTCTTGTAGCAAGTAGGCTGACAGAGGTTTTAAAAGGGTGGGGATGGAAACATGGGCAGAGACTAGACTTTGGACAGCCTTAGTAATCACAACAGAAAAGTCTGGAATTTATCTGACTGTTAGTACAGCAGTTAGAGAGGTTTGAGGAAAGGCAGGAGAAAGTGGTGTCAAAGAACCTGTTAAGGACGTCCAAGAAGGAACAAATGATTATCAGTGGTCAAACAAGATAAGGACTGAAAAACCATCCATTGTGTTTGCCTGTAGATTATTATTATTTTTTTAATTTGTCAAGAACAAATTCCACCCACAGTAAAGGTAGAAAACAAATTCCATAAGGTTGAAAAAAATGGTCCACGATTAAATAGTAGGACCAGCAAGCACAGACAGCTGTAGAGACCCAGAGTCTGTGATTTGAACCACAACAATATGCTTCTTTTCAAACACATCTTCTTTATCTTGTTCTTCCATTGTTATCTCCTTTGATGACGAATTACAGCACAAACCACCAACTTACTCAGATCAGAAGCATGTCAGTTACAGACTCTTTCTCTCACCCATGTTGAATAAACTACCTACCACGTTCTCTTAAGTATAAGTCAAATCAATTTACTTTAATCATCCTAAGTATCGTTTACCTTGATTCAAGCCATTATTATATCTTAAAGAAATTAAAACAGACTTCTAAATGATATACCTATATATGTTCTTGCTCAACTTCCATTCATTTTCCAGTCACCCAAAACATATTTCTTGTGCATTTGCACAAGGTTGGAATGGTTCTAGGCATTGGGAGCCTGAGGTGCTGCAGAGTTCATGACCTTAGCGGGTTTATATTTTACAGAGTGGAGATAGAAAGTAAGACAAGATAAAAGTGGAATAATTAAATTCAGCTCTAGATGAATACTATAGAAAATATAATATTAATATTTAATACGCTCTTCCATCATCTGTTTAGACAAAACATTGAAATTTATGTGCAATTTATGTACAAAAATATTTTAAAAATATTTTTATTTGTTGTACAGTGCTTCAAATGACAGGGACAATGAATGTTTTTCCCTAGTAATGTAGCTCTTTAGCTTTATTTTAAATATGAGCCGTTCATGTATGAAAATGTTTCTACCTCACGCCTCATGTATTTTAGGTTTAAAAATTCTTAAAAGACTAAAATGAATAATTTTATTATTTATTTCTCAATTGTATGCAGATCTATTGTTTCCCGAGCAAGTGTAGCTTTCTGATTGCTCATGCTATGAAGTTTTTAACACTACTACCACAGTGAAGCATTTATAAAGTGTATGCTTATGATAAGTGCTTGGCACAGCACATTGTACTGGTCTGTTTTAGAATAGCCAACAACTCACATTAGAGACAAATGACAGTAATTCAAACAGATGTAAAAAATTCAGAGACCTGAACTCATCAAATAAATATACGAGCTATTACAAATGCATTTTCTCAGAAATATCAGTGGAAAATTTATAGAAATTAAATATTTAAATGAGGCTGAAACTAGGACATAATTTAATCTCCAGATATGTTGCAATAGGAATGGTTGAGTTACACAGGATGCTTTAATGAAGATGTACATCTTGAGAGCATTTCATGTATATGTTAGAGACTAAGTAACATCTTAGAGGTCAAGATGTGGTGATTGAAGAAAAAACTAGTTAGAAATTGGAGAGGTAAAATGGATTATTTTGAGACAATAATTTCCAATTTCTTTCAAGACTACTATGAAGTATTTGCATAGCAGATCAATTTGTTTTATTTCCTTTCTTGGTGTCTATGATGTAGTTATCTTACAGTTTTTCTACTTTCTTCTGACTTTTTAACTTAATCTCTTTCTTGGGCTGATCATCTTATATCTCCAGTTGACCTGTATCGCTTCTACTATACACATTTTCCCTTAGTGAACCATCAAAACCCATGAGTTCACTGACTGTGTTTCTTGCTACAAAAAAACAGAAACCTAGATCATTTTTGTCTATCTATTAATTATGTTTTTTTCAGTTAGTCATTAAACAAATAGTGATAAATGGCTCTATATGAGGCATCGTACTAACTACTTGGGATACAATGGGTGGCAAGTGCTTATGGAGCTTACAGTTGTTTGGGGCAGAAAATGAATAATCAAATAATCGTTATTTGTATAGAAATAAAAGCAAAACTGCAATGTGACAGGTGCTATGGAGGAAAAACACAAAAAGCTCTGATCATGTGTAAGTGGACAGAGGATGATATAATCAGATTTTCAGACAGAAAACATCAGTGTGCCTTTAGTATAGGGAATAAATTTCAGAAAGGATAAAGCAGGTGCCAGCAGATGCATTGCAAAATCAGATGAAAAGAAGAGAAATGATTTGAGAGCTATTTAGAAGTCAAACGTGGCAGGATGCTGTGTTAAGATATAGTTAAGGAAGGGGTAGAAAGAAAGGGGGTGGTCTTTGGAGATAGATAGATGGTGCTGCCACTCTGAGATGTAGTGCACTAAAAGATCAGAAATGGGGGACAGAGATCATGTGGTTGATTTTGAACATACTGAATTTGAGTTGTTTTTGACAAAAGAATATGTGCAGATATTAAGAAGCTGGAGAAAAAGATCTGAATTCTACTCCAAAGTTTACCTCCATATTGCTATCCCTCAAATGCTCAACATTTACTCTATTAGAAAGTTATTTGTTTTTCCTTTTCCACTTATCAGATCTCACATCCATTTGGTCACGAACCCTGGTCAATTTTACTTGGTAAATAATTCTCAAATCAATGTGGGAGAGAAGGCAATGAAGCCAAAGAGATTGGTAACAGACAGGTCTAAGGGCTCTGTTACTGTGCTCAGTAGCAAGGACAGTGTTACTGAGATGAAGGTGATGAATGTCCTTAAAAGAATGTATACAAATGGTTAATGTGATCAGACATGCAATTTAAGAGTACACCGGCAGCAGTATACGGGGATAAGTGTGTCTCCATAGAGATGGGGAATGAGATATAAGACAGGGAGGTCAACTGAGAGGCCATTGTAACAGTTCAGGCAATACATAATAGAAGGCTGAGATAAATAAATGACAAAATGAATGGGAAGAGAAAGATAGATTGAGTGATTACTTAGGAGATAAAATCTGCAAACCATGTGCTTGTTTTTATGTAAGAAATGGTGATTTGTGAGATTCAGTGGAGAGTGAGCAGCTGATAATAATTTTAATAATGGAAAGAAGTATAATCCTGGCTTTAGAGGATTTAGTATAGTTCAGTGATTATAAAACAGAATTTTGAGGTAGACAGTAACTAGACTGAAGTTCCAGACTCACTGCCTACCAAGTATTATGGATTGCAAAGGACATTACTGTATTTTCTAAGCCACAATTTCCTTCTCTGTAATGTGGGAATTAAAAGAGTACCTTCATCTTAATATTGATTATTGAAAATATAGATTAAACATTTGTCACACTGTATGATACAACTATTTAATATATAATAAATTTTATAATAAAGGAGTGTTATAACTGCTAAAGCTATAATTGTGAATAAAATAGATGTAGAAAATATGCAATACTTTTGCTCATAGTCTTTAAGGAAAACATTGATTAGATTTGAATTTCTCTTTAGAAAAGATAGTTGAAACAGTTCTTTGAGACAATCAGTTGCTTATAGATTTTATTAGAGATGCAAAGATTGCTGGTCATCATAAGATATTATAGCCATCAGAATATTTTTTAAAGAAACACTATAGATTTTTTTAGTGTTGTAGGAACCCCTCTGCATTTTAACTTATACTCTGTCCAAACCACTTTACCATTTGTCAAAAACAAAGATGTTTGGGAGATGGGTCCTCCCTATAGTGCTTCTAATGTAATAGGATTATGTAACTCTTTCTAGTGAACAAGCATCCTCCCTATAGTGCTTCTAATGTAATAGGATTATGTAACTCTTTCTAGTGAACAAGCATCCTCCCTATAGTGCTTCTAATGTAATAGGATTATGTAACTCTTTCTAGTGAACAAGCAGCTAGGGGAGGAGATAATTATTTTTCAGATAGTAGCAAACTAAGAATCCCTGATTTGTTGAGTGAAAAAAGTAAAAATAAAACATTTCCTTTCTAATTAAAGACTCATGAAGATAATAATGAGAGGTCACATGTCACATGCTGTTCTGGGTGGGAAAAGTGAGACCCATTGACACTTATTTTCCCACTGAATGTTGACTGTGTAAACAGTCAAATGGGTGACTAGTTTTGGCTTTGAAATATGCATTATTGAAGCTAGTAAAAAAACATTCCCTACAGCTTTTCCTTTAGAGTCATTCAAAGAAACCACTGTACCTGGGTCAGGAAAACTTATGAATTAGGTGGTTCCTAATATACCTATTTCCTGTGTTGAAATCTCTATGAAACATAAGATTGTGTTGTATATGACCAATAACATTGTGCTGACATGATCTTTTCCCTCCTTGCTATTTTCCAACTTTTATAAAATGTTCCCTTTCAAGAAAATGAAGGTATTATACAGATGTTTATTTATTTTTTAATATAATTCATGCTTGTCTACTAATAAACCCTTATGGAAATTATATGACTCACACAATCTTACCCTCATTTTAAATAAATTACATCAACATTTGGGGGAAAATGTATATCAACGTTTATTTCACTAGAAAAAGTATAGCTGGATAGATCTTTAATTTCCTTATTTCCTGGATAAAAATTTGATACAGAAGCAGTGAGAAGTGCAGGACAGAGTGAAGGTTATGGAGTCATCTTATCTGAGTTTGAATCTTGAATTTTCTACTTATCACAAGCTAAAGACACATTTCTCAACTCAACACAGCCTGAGTTTCCCCACCCAAAGTATGGGGATAATAATTTTCACACTGCTGAGATATTTATAGAATAAAATTATATAATGTGTAAAGTACATCTAAGCCTAAAACTTGGTAGGTGTATTTTTTTTTTTTTTTCTTTTCTGAGACAGCTCTTTGCTCTGTTGCCCAGGTTGGAGCGCAGTGGTACCATCATGGCTCACTGCAGCCAAGATTTCCTGGGCTCAAGTATCCTCCCACCTCAGCGTCCTGAAAAGCTGAAACTACTGGCATGTGTTGCCACACCCAGCTATTTTTTAGAGTTATTTGTAGAGACAGGGTTTCCCTATGTTGCCCAGGCTAGTCGTGAACACCTGGGCTCAAGTTACCCTCTTGCTGGGCCTCCTAAAGTGCAAGCTACTGCATTATAGATGTTTAATAAGGCATAAATACCATGTGTTATGTTAGGTCAGATTCCCTAAAAACAGAGCCTAGGCTGCCAATTTTAGTGCAAGCGATCTATTGAGAAAGTTCTTTCATCTGAAACCTGTTATGGCATGATGGAAGCACAATACTATAGAGGAAGAAGCTAGGCAGAGATGTGGTTTCAGTGGAAATCTAGTCTCAGTCTGATCTCACAGAAATAATATGTATGAGAGATTGTTCTGTCTGCGGCAAGGGGAATTTGCTTGTATACATTTCCTTCGCCTTTCCTCTCTCCATCAATTAATCATCAGCTGCCACAGAGGTGGGAGATGGAGAAGTAGCTCCTGTCAGCTAAGGACAATCCTTTCAAGGAGGGTGCAGGTGGGAACTATTGGCTTTTAACACCTGCAGCTCTGGAGCTGCGTACATCTGCCTGGGAAGTGAGATCTAAGAAGGATACTACCAACATCCACTGCAGTGCTCTATAACTACAGATGCTAAAGCTTAGTTCTAGCCATTTTAGAAAAAAGGAGTATGTAATTGTTTCAATGATGTCATCTTATGTAAGCAAAACATAATTTTGTTTAGGTATTTAAAGTTATCAATCATTTTATGTGAAAATTTAATGGTATCTTTAGTGTTACATATCTGACATGAGACATAGTCATTTGAATTAAAATAAAAAGTATTCGGTCATTTGCAAATAACCAAAAGCCCAAGCATGATTTGGTGTCCCCAAATTTTACATATGTAAGAAACTTTCCCAGTTAAATCTTGTGTCTGCTAGTACATATCCCATATATAATTGGTGCTGGGTTTTTCAAACTGACAGAATCAAGATAGCCAATTATACTTCATTAAGACAATTAGATAATAATAATAATGACTATAATTTCAGCAATAGCTAACATATATTAAAAGCTTACCAAGTACTGGGCATTTTTCATAAGTGCTTTATATCCCTGAACTCTTAATATTTACTACATATATGAAATAGGTGTTATTTTTATATCCACTTTATAGATGAGAATTCTGAGGCACGAAGAGGTTGAACATCTTATCCAGGTTTACATAACTGATAAGTGAGTGACTTGAAATCAAATCTAGGCAGTCTGGCTCCAGAGTCTGATTTTAACCACTATGCAAATGAACAAAATTGCCCTTCACAGAGCAAGACTTATGAAAACATATTACTTATGACAGTGGGGTATTAGCTCAGATGTAGCAGGTAAAACTGATGTTAATAACAGTAGATACATTAGTAGCTTGTATTGCATGACTGTCACTCCTCTAAGCACTTTATATGTTAACTCAATCACTCCTGATTTGTATCTTTATTTCTAGGTGACAAAATGAGTCACAGAGAGGTTAAATATTTTGCCCAAAGTTCATGGTAAAACACATGTTTAAACTCAAGCAATCTGGGTCCGGAATCTGGGCTCATTAACCATTGAGCCCCCAAAGAGAGACACTCATCCATGGAAACATGAATATTATTTCCATGTGATTTAATATGAAAATATGGGAAAAAATTCTCTTTATACCTCCTGGGAAGAATTTATTTAACAAAATGCTAAAATCACAAACCATTAAAATTTAGTAAAACTGATTTCATTAAAACTAAAATCCTTTATTGACAAAAGATAGCTAGCAATGTTTAAAGACAAGCCACATATATATGTAATGCATAAAGCTGGCAAAGCATTTGTATCAATAACTTAAAAAGAATTTTTACTAGTTAAAAAAATCCAATCAACAACTGTACATATTATAAACAGGCAATTCAGGGATGAGGAAGGCAAATAGTTCAATAAATAGGAAAAGACACTCAACTGTACTAATCTGATTGCTAATCAAAGACAAGAGAATTAAAATGAGCTATATTTCACACCCACGAGATCGACAAAAATTTTAAAAGACCAGTTATTCCAAATGCAGGTGAGATGTGAAGTAAGAAACCATGTTTGGTGATGGCAGTAGAGTACATCGTTAGGCAACTTTAGAGAGCAGTTTGACAATATCTAGTAAAGAGAAAGATGTGTATAATCTTTATACTAGTAGATAAATAATTTAGAGAAACTCTCAATCATATAAGCGAGGAGATAATTACAAGCCTGTAATTATCATGTAAGTGTAATTGTAGCATTGCCCATAATAGCCGCATAACCTAAATGTTCATAAACATAAGAACAGGTTGTTGTCCATTCTTACAATGCGACATTATACAGAAATTAATGCAAAAATATAGACATTCTTTATGTCAACGTAAGATCATCTCAAAGACATCGAGTTTAGTTAAAAGGAAAAAAGGCATGTTTCAGAATGATGTGTACAGAATGAGTCTCAGTCACTGATGAGGTCGTTCCTTCTTGGGTTTCACTTTCCTTATCTGTAAATTGGATTACAAACTGTATTAAATAGAAAGTGTGTGAAGATTAAATCAATTTATACAGGTAAAAGTATTTAAAACACGATTTAGAAGACAGAATGAGCTGGATGTGGTGGCTCATGCCTGTAATCCCAGCACTTTGGGAGGCTCATATGGGCAGATCACAAGGTCAGGAGTTCGAGACTAGCCTGACCAACATGGTGAAACCCTGTCTCTACTAAAAATACAAAAAAAAAAAAAAAAAAAAAAAAAAAAAGCCAGGTGTGGTGGCAGGTGCCTATAACTCAGCTACTTGGGAGGCTGAGGCAGGAGAATTGTTTGAACCCAGGAGGCGGAGGTTGCAGTGAGCTGAGATTGAGCCACTGCCCTTCAACCTGGGTGACAGGTGACAGAGTTGAGACTCTGTCTCAAAAAAACAAACAAACAAACAACAACAACAAAAAAAACAAAAAACCAACCAAACAACCAAACAAACAAAAACAAAAAAAAAACACCCCATACACATAGAATGCTTAATAACTTATTATTTTAAATGTTTATATAAAGTTCAAAAACTGACACAATAATCATTTGTATGGACATACTCATGTTGTAATCATATAAAAACTATATAGTACAAACTGAGGAATAATATACCTTAATTAGGGAAAAGGGTTACATTGCGCTAGGTAGGAGGAAGTTGGAAAATAAAGGAGGGAGAAGAGTAGGATTAAAGAATAGATTTTTATATAATGCTTTGTTTCTTTAACATTTATGATTCCAATATGTGAGAATGTTAAGATTTGAGCAAGTTGCTTAGCAGGATGTTGGCTACCTGAGTATTAGATATAATAGTTATGTTAATATTTGTTATATTAATCTTTCTTAACTTACTTTATGTTTGAAATATTTTATAGTCATACATAGAAGCAAGAAACATAGATTATAATACTTTAGGAAAATTTTAAAATGAACAATTATTGGTCTTTATTATATCTAGTAACTTGTTTACAAAAAAAAAAACCATGCAGCAAAGAGGTAGAACCTTGGGGTGGCACCTCACAATTCTTTCTTCTCTGGAAATGGAATGCAGATCCAGGACAGGTGCCCTAGAGGCCATGGATGTCCTCCCTAATCCCTAACCCTCTCCACCTAGATGATCAGTTACTGTTGAGCCAATAGGATTCCCTCTGTTGGAAAGTGACGTTAGAAATGGAGAGACACAGAACCACGGAGTCACTGAGGTTAATCTTTTAAAATGTGTGATCATAATCTCCTGCTGCTGAGGTCCCTAATCTACCCATGTACCTGTCCCTTTGTTTGGAAGGGCCTTCAATGGGATCTTTGAATTTGGGAGATACTGCAGGACCATTTCAGTAAATCCTCCATTTTGCTTAGAGTTCAATTTGTGGTTTACAGCAAAGAGAACACTAACTACGACCTTAAAATTAGTATAGTTTATTTTTAACAAAGAGAGAATAATCATTTAGTATAATCCTTTTGTGGGAACAGATTTTTACTAATTCCATCCAGAAGAAACTTTCAAAAACATTGGTATACTGGAGTCTATGAATTCACACTCTGTATGCAACTAAGAAAGCTATGACTTCTTTTAAACTCAATTTTATGTACTTTTTTTCACATATTAAAATACTAATTAAGAGCTATTAAAATTGCTACAAATTTTGGAGAAATAGAATTCAAAATGGGGTGGGTGCAATAAAATGTAAAATTAGTTAATTTGCTGATTGCAGTGATGTACATAAGGGTTTTTACCTTTTAAAACATTTGTGTTACTGAAATTATAAAAGGTGCTATTGTACATAAGTGAGGAAGCATTTACAGATTGTTTTGGATTTGTATATGTGCAATAAAGGACGAATATATCCATGTGACTATTTGACCCTTGATGCAAAATGATAATAGTATTTATTTCTTCAGCTCTATAAATTGTTAGAAAAAACTTCTGGCTGCCTAATGTTAACAAGTACAATGCCTTTCATATTACAAATGATACAAAACAAGAAGGGAAAAAAATAATTTGCTATGTGAAACATATCATTAGACATGGATAAATTAAATGGCTATTCTGTCAAACAAATAGTTTTACTTCTCAAAATTAAGAGGGCCTCATAAGAAAGATTTTAATAAAATTCATTTGTCAGGAAAGATGTTGAGTGTGCTCTAATAAATAACAGAGCTAATCTTCAGAGCATTAAGAGGGATATAACCACGACTACTCTCTAAAATTTATGAAAATTATGGCTCAATCTAATTTGCAAAGCATGATGGTGAATTTGGCAGAAAACACTGAAGTAATATGTAACAGTTCTAATTTAATGTTTTTGCTATTAGGAGTAAATTATGTTGCATAATATTTGAAACATTTTTCTTCTGATTTTCCAGTTGAATATAATTTAATACTTAAGAGTTTGGTGTGTATAGCACAGTTTGGATCAGAAACAGAAATTTAGCAATCATGCTGACTTCTCTTTTTCTCTTTAACTCTAAGATGTGGTGAATTAATTCAATGCTCTTTACAACCTAACTTTTGAAACGGTATTATGTTTATTTACACGCCATAGCTAAAAAGGGAACACAATTGAGCCTTCCCATTCCTTATTCCCACTATTTTGTCTGGGAGAAGAATGTATTTTACAGTTGGGTCTTCACAGGACTGTGGCTGTGCATATATTGGCAGGTGCTATTCTTTGGACCAACTGTAGGTGTCTGACTCCATTGTTGATCTCTATTTATTCATTCTTAGCAGAGGGGAAGATCTAAATCTGAACCAATGTCTTCACTGCAGTTAAGATAGTAAGAATACATGTTTGAATTGGCATGGTGGGTGACTTTTTATAAATATATACTCTGCTTCAGTTTTTGAGATATGGGAGGAAAGTCTCAGAAGAATCAATTTAGCTGTCATTCCTTGTCTAGGGATTGCTACTCCCCTTCCTATCTGACCAGTATATGGCTTTTGCAATGTTTACTATTACAATGATAATTAAGGTAGTTGTCTTTTATTGAACGCTAGCTTCATGTTGGCATTTGTAATTTGTCAAATCTTTTGGCATAAAGTTACTTATAGTATCCCCTTATTATTTTAGTGTCTGTGGGATCTATGGTGATATCCACATTCTCCAGATATTGGTCTTCTCTTTCTTCCTGAGCAGGCTGGCTAGAGATTTTATCCATCTTCTCAAAGAGCCAGCTATTGGCTTCATTGATTTTTGTCTATTGATTTTGTGTTGTTAATTTTGTTGATGTCTGATATTTATTATTCCTTTTGTTCTGCTTACTTTGGTTTTTGCTTTTCTTTTTCTAGTTTTTTAGATGAAAGTTTAGGTCATCGATTTGAGATTTTTCTTCTTTTCTAACATAGGTGTTTCAGTGCTATACATTTCCCTCTAAGCACCACTTTTGCACCATCAGATATTTTGATAGGTCGTGTTTTCATTTTCAGGCAGTCCAAATTTTCTAATCTCCTTTTTAGTTTATTTTTAACCATAAGTTATCCAAAAGTTGTTTTTTAGTTGCCAAACGTTTGGGTATTTTCTAGCTTCTTAAATTTCCCTAGCTTTTCTGAGATTGTTCAGTCTATTAATTTTAAATGCTCATTCCTTTTCTTACTTTCCTGTTAAGATTTTTTTTTTTTTTTTTTTTTTTTTTTGAGACAGAGTCTCGCTCTGTCGCCCAGGGTGGAGTGCTGTGGCCCGATCTCAGCTCACTGCAAGCTCCGCCTCCCGGGTTCCCGCCATTCTCCTGCCTCAGCCTCCCGAGTAGCTGGGACTGCAGGCGCCCGCCACCTTGCCCGGCTAGTTTTTTTTGTATTTTTTTTTTTTTTAGTAGAGACGGGGTTTCACCGTGTTAGCCAGGATGGTCTCGATCTCCTGACCTTGTGATCCGCCCGTCTCAGCCTCCCAAAGTGCTGGGATTACAGGCTTGAGCCACCGCGCCCGGCCAAGATCTTATTATTTACACATGCTAGGTATATTAGTCCATTTTCACACTGCTATAAAGAAATATCCAAGACTGGGTAACTTATAAAGGAAATAAGCTTAATTGACTCAGAGTTCCACATGGCTCAGGTAGGCTTCAGGAAACTCACAGTCATGGCAGAAGTGACAGCAGTCACCTTCTTCACAAGGTGGCAGGAAAGATGGAGATTGAAGGAGGAACTTTCCAATCACTTATAAAACCATCAGATCTCATGAGAACTCATTCACTATCATGAGAACGGAATGGGGGAAACTGCCCCCATGATTCAATTATGTTGCGCCAGGGTCCTTCCTCAACACCTGGGGATTATAATTCAAGATGAGATTTGGGTGGGGACACAAAGCCAAGCCATATCAATAGGATTGGGCTGAATAGGCATATCACTAGTGTTTTTCATTTTTCTTTCCTCCTTACCCATTCTAGAACATACCTCATGTTAAAAGCATGAATAATCTTGCTTTATATGTCATTTTCATTTTACAATATTGTATACCATTTTATGTTTTTAATCTTAGTGTTGCATTCTTATGTGATCCCTGAGAAAACTAGAATTGTTGCTTGTTTTGTTTTGCTTTGCTTGTTTTAAAATTTTATTCTATTCCCTGAATTACTTCTATGTCTACCAGGATGAATTTTTCTTTCTGTATATATTTGTGTCTATCACATAACAAGATTTTTCCCAAATATCTAGTGATTCTTGGTTATTCATTAACGTTTAAGAATAACACGACACAAAAGCTGACTATTACCGCTGTGAATCTAGGTAGGGTCAACTAGTTAGTAATCACTGACAGGTTTTGCATTAACCTATGACTGGAGAGAGAACTTTCTATTAATCAGCGGCCCTCTTAAATATGGAAGGCCTTGCTCTTTGGCACCAAGTCCCAGGCTAAGTGCTCTAATTCTCCCCAGCAACTTGGTTCCATTTCTTTGGTTATTAGTCCTCAATCCTTTGCAAGGGTGTTTGAGAGGCATGACTATCTGGCTATGGATAATTCTTTTCATATGGGTAGAGTGTATTTTCAATTGACCTCCTTGTTTTAGCCCCAGTTAACCTTTCTTACCTTCCATATTACTGGAATTCCTGAGTCCTGAACCTCTCCAGGGCTCTGCCAAGATTGGTTTCCTTCTTGCATGCAACCCCCTTCCTTTTTCCCCCCTCCCAAAAATAGCACAGATAGATTTCTATTTCAAATTCACAATTATATATTCTTATGTTATCTTCTAAAAGTTTTATTGTTTTAGTGTTGACATTTAGATGTGTATTTCACCTGCAATTACCATTCTTCCTTCTTTTTTCTTCCACAAAATAAGCCCAATTGTGCTTGCTTCCCTTTTATTAGTGATACTCACACTGGCTTGTCCAAAATTTTGTATGTATCTGTTGCTTTGCAATAGATGCTACTTAATACGCTAGTTATACACTAGCTGATATAAATGCTCTGTATCTTATTGGATTGGAGTAAAGCAAAATAAAATGACATCTCAATTGGTTGAGAATTAGTATGCTGGAATGAATATACAGTTTAACAAGTTGCTGTTGTTTGAAGGTTTTCTGTGGACCTAAGAAATGAAAGTGTCTTTGAAAGAATGCTGCATACCACTTTGACATCTGCAATCCAGTATGAAATATTTATTAAGTTATCAAGCTAGGGAAATTATGGACATATTTTCCGGTGTGTTTTCTGAGGTGGTGAAGTTATCCAAAATACTTGGAAAAATATTTGAGGAGGAGGAACATCCAGTTCCAAAATACTTTCTCCTTTGGGGAGAGTGGACTTGGCAGTGCATGCAATACATAGCAGTCTATATCTGACCCCTGGTGAGGGTTCCCATCATACCTGTCAGTCTTTGTGAGACTCTCTTGAATGAAACAGAATTGACCAAATGAAAGATCTTGTTTTCTATAATTATCTTTTTGGAGTCAGAAGAGGGAAAGAGGGATTATAGAAGGAGGGAGAGAGGAAGGAAGGGAAGGAGGAAAGCTGAGAGGGACAGATACGTGTTTGACACCAATTTCATTTTGAACCGTAGCCTCTTAGAAACGAATGGAGCAGAGTTTATCTTGTTCAGCCTCTGTCTCATTATGGGAATCCTCCTTTGAGCTTCTCTGACAGATGGCTATGCAGCCTTTGCTTAAATAGTTTAAATATTTTCATTGATAGGCAGCTCATTCCTTTGTAGGTTGTTATTTGCATTTCAGCAAGTTCTAATAATTAGACTGCAAGGGGCGAAACCTGCCTTCTTTTAGTTATTGGTCTTCTGGAGCAATATAGAATAATACTGCTGTCCCACTGTGATTTTTTAAGATAGCTTTCACATTTTCTGGTAAATATTTAGAGCCTTTTAAGGTTAAAACTTATATTTTCTTCAATCACTCTTTATTTAAGCTCTTGGCATTCTGATTTTTTTTTTTTCTGGATACTCCCTATACAGTGTCTCTTTAGAAACTTCTTTTCAAAATTGAGGTTTAGCAAACATATAAAAGCATGCAACTCTTAAATGTGCAGGTTCATAAATTACTACAAAATGAACAAACCATTTGCTCACTACCCAGAATAAGAAAAAGAACATTGCTGACACAAAATAAGCCTTATGTATGCCCATTTAGTCACAACTCTCCTGTTCTCAATGATAATCCTTATTCTGATTTCTAATGCCATAGAACAATTTTGTCATTTTAAAATGTTACATGAATAGAACCATAGTTTCTGACTTTTTAAACTAAATATTTTGTTTATGAGAACCATCCATGTTGTTATATGTAGTTGTGGTATATACTATTTTATCTCTGTGGTTTTCCATTTTATGATACACAATTATTTTTCTTTTACTTTTTATGGGCAATGGATTGTCTACAATTTTTGACGGCTATAAATAATGGGGTTACACTTACACATAACTTTGTGTGCATATATGTATATTGGTTTCTATTGGTTATATACCTACAAGTAAAATTGCTAGGTCATAGGACCTATGTATGTTCAGTTTTGTTTACTAGATAATACCAAATACTTTCCAAAGTGATCAGGCCAATATAAATTCAGAGCTACTCTCTATGAGAGTCCCTGTTGCTTCATGATCTTGCTAACATTTAGTATTTTAATTTCTGATTTTAAATATTCTAGTAAGTGTATAGCATTATATCATTGTAGTTTAAATTTGCATTTATATGATCATTAATGAGGTCATCCATATGTTTACTGGTCATTTTAATATCCTTTTCTGAGAAGTGTCTGTTCACATTTCTTACCTATTTTTCTACAGTATCTTTTGTCTTTTTCTTATTTAGGCAATTTGTACATATTCTGGATAAAAATTACTTGTTTATATGTGCTGTGAATATATTCTCCCTCTCTATAGATTACCTTTGTGCTTTCTTAATGAAAATTCCAAATTTTAATGTGGTCCAACTTACTAATCTTTTCCTTTATGGCTAGAGATGTTTCTATGATGTTTAAGATATCTTTGTTAACTCAAAGTTACAATTATATGTTCTTATGTTATAGTCTAGAAGTTTTATTGTTTCAATGTTTACATTTAGATGTATATTTTACCTACAATTACTTAAAAAACAAACAAACAAACAAACAAAAAAGATGGAGTACTGCTCTGTCACCCAGGCTGGAGTGCAGTGGTACAATCTCGGCTTTCTACAACCTCCCACTTCCAGGTTCAAGCGATTCTCCTGCCTCAGCCTCTTGAGTAGCTGAGATTACAGGCATGTGCCACCACTCCTGGCTAATTTTTGTAGTTTTAGTAGATACTGGGTTTCACCATGTTGGCCATACTTATCTTGAACTCCTGACCTCAAGTGATCTGCCTGCCTCGGCCTCCCAAAGTGCTTGGATTATAGGCATGAGCTGCTGTACCTGCCCTGCAATTACTATTTTGCATACAGTGTGAAGTTACATCGAGATACCCATTGCACATCCTAGCAAAGATGTCAAGCAGGCATAAATATAAAAATCTGGATTTCAAAGTGCAGGTCTGGGTTGAAATTAAAAGTTTAGAAGTTTTCAGTATACAAATGCCACTATGAATTTAGTTATGCTAAAGAGTTCAGCATAAACAAGAAGCCTGAGGACAGAGCCTAGGAAACTCCAGTGTATCATCCCAAAATAGACTTAGTACTGTGCTACAGGCTAGTGTACAAAACAGTGTACTAGTATGGAACACAGTGTGCTATAGATTCCTATTACTTGGATACTACTTTTAGAAATGTATCTACAATTGTATTGATTTATTACATTGGCTTGTGCCAGTCACGTCACAACATAAACTTCAATGTTACAGCAAACCAAAATGTGAGATATTTAAATATGAATTGTTAGCTATTAAGCCATGCCCTTCATTAACCACTACTAGAATTGATTAGTTTGAATATCAAAGCAGCAATTAACATGTTTTCTTGAGCATTTTATGGTGTTTTCATGTTATTCAGATTATTTGTTCAAGCCTATCAGGGTATTTTTGAATCCTAAATAATTAATCCAACATGTTAGCCCTTTCTGCTTTATTCAGGCATTCAACATTGGCAGATATGATAAGAAAGTGACTAAGAGCAAATATCAGATACTATAGGATTATACCCTAAAATCCCTGACTGGTATACTAGAGGCCTTCCTCCTCTAGCTGACACTGCTCCTAACTGCAAATCGTGTTTAAACAAAGCTATTCAGTTGTACCTAACATACCGTTTCCTCAGATTTTCAAGCAAAGAAATCATAAAAGAACACACCTTTCTGTGAATCCCCACTTCCTGTGATTTCGAGGTAGGGCACCTAACGCTAGAAACTTGACCACATTCTTAGAGTAAATCACTTCCAGTATAGAGTTATTTCACCTCTGGGAAAAGGAATACCCACAAGATGGTATGATGCATGCCTAAATGTCATACTTTGGCCTCTAGCCACCTCCAACTATGTGAAAGTAAAAGCTTTATGCAAAATAGCTTTTATTTGGCCAAATCCAAGGAGAAAGTCTTTAAGTATGCATTTATTTCAGTTGCAACATTTGCATAGTGCCTGTTTTATGCAGTGCACTATTCTATATATTATTAAGGCATAAAATGAATTATGGATCTCTGTCCTCCCACCTTATATCTAATCTCTACGTCTCCCTTACACTGCTGTTGAATCCACAGCTCTATAATCGTCTTCATTTTCTGCATAATTTGTTTATGAAATTACATCCTGTGATAGCACTTTCTTAAGACATCTCCATACGTTGTTGCAAGGTGCTTTCCTAACTTCTTATTAGCAGTGTGCTAGTTGGTCTTTACAGTTATGTGCCTAACATTCATATCCTGTGAACCATCTTTAATTCTCCACTGTTTTATATAGGTTTGGCAATGACAGATAAGAATCCTCAGGCTTATAGAGGTAAAGTCATGTAGTTAGTGACCCGGTGGGTCTAGAAAATTGTTTCTAAAAACTTTTGTCCTATTATTTTTTTTACTAGTCCACACAGTGTAACTTCAAAATTGCAGAGGTATTGAATTTAAGGACCCATAGTAACAATGAGTACAATTTCAAAACTCTCTTAGGTTACCTCATGATTGCATTGTTATAAATTTCACATAAAACGAGGGCCTGCTTCTCCTGATCTTGCAGGATACTACTGTTACACCCACAGGAAATCTTTAAGGTCTAAAACTTGTGTTTAAGTTGTAAGGGATCATTTATTTTTGAAATATTTGCAGTAATGCTTTTGTAAATCATGTGACCAAATCATAATATGGGCCTTTAGCAATGATGCAATGAAGGTTGTTGATTATCAATGGGAAGCTTAGATGTTATGTACTGGAAATTGGGATACAAAAACAAAACCAAAAGCTGAAATGTGTCAGATCTCAAAGGGAAAAATCAGTAATTCATGAATAATAAACAAATTTTAAAGTCACAGTGTCTGAATGATCTACACTTACATATGTGATCTACACTTATAAATAGCAGATCACCAAAATCCAAACTGACATTGGCTACTGTATGAGGGTGATATTTTTGAAAGAATGACTTGTGCTGAAACAGTTTCTGCAACATATTAGGCGCAAATATGCTTTCCTTCCATGTTAGGCACGCAGAACTTTTTCCCACCTGTTGACTTTTCCTTAAACAAACATATTATCTGATATAACTAGTCCAAAGAAAATTTCCTCTTCCTCTACGTGAGTGAACTCCCCTTTTACCCTTTTGCTAAATCCTGGAGTTCTGATGTAGTTCAGGATCTTATATTACATCCATGTCACTTTTTGGAATCACTTCAATGGTATGGTGCCTTGAATGATTTTCAAGCATTTAATCAGCTTCTGTTTAGGTCTGTTTTCTCTTTTGACAGTATATGTTTATTTTCCAAATACAAATATGATACAGATTACACTCCCTGTGCTGTTGTGAGCTTTTAAATAAAAAACAAGCTTTGTCTTACAGTCTTTAATAGTTACAAAAAGTGGCAAAATTAAGAATGTTTCATCAGTTTGTACTGTAGCTATCATGACAATTATTGCATACTGTGGTTATTTCTTTCTTTGCACTAGTGAAAAGGTCAGTTTTTTTGTTATTGTTTCATGGAAATAAACAACTCCTGAGGAATGGTTCTGTGTATCCAAAACACAAGGAAAGTTTCTGGGACATGGATTTAAACTTATTCTGTGGTGAAGATAGTAGGCTCTAGAGTTAGAATTTTAAATTCATAGTTGAATTCTGATACTAGTTGAAGCACTTTAGTAAAAGGCTTTGCCCTTTCTGTGACTTAGTTTCATCAGTTGTAGAAAGAGGGTGACTATTCTATCCACCCGATGGATTATAGAATGATTTAAATGAGATGGAATAGAATAAGTAATGTGCTTCATATGGTATCTGTATTTATTGAATGCTTAACAAATATTTGTTGTTATTAAGACTTATATATGAGAGTGTTATATAAAGCTGCAACCTTCCCAGATGGTTAGAGAGAAGAATCAATAGGACATATCTTTAAAAGTTTTATAGCTTATTAAATTGAGACTCAAAGAGATGATAACTTACTATATACATCTTAGTTATCTAAGATTGATTAGAGAAGTTTAGTTTTTAATCTCACTATTTTATCATGTGACATTATTTAAAGTAGGATATTTGTGCTCCTATAACTTAGTTTTGCGCCTAAATTTTGAATGAATCTGACTTAGATACTTCTTAAACTTTCTTATGTGATAAATTTTCCTTGACTACACATACCATATTTTGTGCATTTTGAGATGTAAGTCATATGAATACATAAATACTGTTAGGGCATTATTTACTATGCCTTCATTATGTCCCACCTACCTTTGCAAGTAGTTGAGAGAAAATTCTAAAATCAGATAGATAGAATGAAAAAATAATATTAACTCTTAAGCAGATAAATCTATACTGGAATGATGGCTTAGAGTGAAAGCAAATGGGCTTGCCATTGTTGTATTTTTTCCCCTTTTTTAGACTTTGGAACAGTCAGACTAAAAGTTTGTTGTGTATAGTGGACAATACCTAGGGTCACCACATCACCTCACACTCAGGGCTATTGCTTGATTATCTCCATCCAGGTGAGATAAGCATGGATCACTTTCTCATTCATTTCCACAGGGAAGAGTGAGGGATAGAAGAATGTGATTAAAAATTGCAGCACTATCACAATAGCAAAGACATGTAATCAACCTAAATGTCAGTCAATGATAGACTGGATAAAGAAAATGTGGTACATATACACCGTGGAATACTATGCATCCACAAAAAGAATGAAATCATATCCTTTGTTGAAGGCCAATAATGGCAGAAGGCCATTATTATTAGAAAACTAATGCAGGAACAGAAAACCAAATACTGCATGTCCTCACTTTTAAGTGGGAGCTAAATGATAAGAACACATGGAGCTTAGAGGGGAACAACACACACTGGGGTCTATCAGAGAACAGAGAGTAAGAGGAGTGAGAGGATCAGGAAAAATTAACTAATGGGTACTAGGCTAAAAACCTGGGTGATGAAATAATCTGTATAACAAATGCCCATGACACAAATTTACCTACGTAATAAACCTGGACATGTACCCCTGAACTTAAAATAAAAGTAAACAAAATTCAACAGGTTCCAAATAAATGTAAATGAGGAAAGGCAGTTAAGAGATGCTAGATATGTGCTTTTTAATGCCCGGCTACTTGTCAAGAATGCTTACAATCACTTCAGTTGTACAGGCTTATCCTAGTGGCTCTAACATAAGAAATAACATAATTAAATTAATTTTAAAAATGTGTGAACATGGAAAGGAAGAGTCCAAAATATCCATAATGGAAAAGATGTAATTTTTTCCAAAGTTCCAGAGAACTAATTGAAAAATCATTAACACTACTAAGAAAGTTCTGAAAGGAGACCAAATAATAGATCTCTGCCTTATACCAGAGAAGAATTCTAGCCTAGAAATTAAATATAGAAATTAACCAACTATTAATATAGGTTGATGAGAAACAAGTCTGGTTGGTCCTGGTGGCTAATCTTTCTTTCCTTCCTTGGTTGCTTAGTAGAGAGCTGGCTCAACAAGTCTGTTAGTTTAAGAGAAGGACACCCTGTGGGACCCAGAGGCTCCCACTTTCTAACAAGGCCATCCTGTGAGAAAAAGTCTGCTCCCACTCCAGATCACAAAGCTTCTCTTGCCCTTTGGCCTTATAAATACATGAGGCATTACTGACTCAAGGCCCTTCTCTGCTGGAACATTGGCCATGTGCACACAGACCTGGGCAGTGGGTGATGGAGGTGAAGAATGGGGATAGGGTGTGCTGTATTGTTTCTCTGCTTCTCAGTTTTCTCTTGATGCCCCCCCATGCTATATTTGCACTATGAGGTGCTGGTGGCTTTTGCTCATGATCCCATACTCCCAAAAGTATAAGCAAATATTTAGCTACTCTTAGGATAAAGAAGATCTCTAAGCATGACACCAAACCCAAAAATATCAAAAGCAAGGAATTATGGATTTGACTAAAGAAGACTTTGGCATGTCCCTGTAAGCAAAATGAGAATATGAAAGGTCAAATGTGAAAACTATGTTGGCATATTTTACATATTAATTTTAAAAAGATGTAACATATTTCTTAACAGAAAAATAAGCAGAAGGATGAATGGACATGAAAATGCCCAAATGCCTAGCAATCACTTTAGAAATACACGGTGCAAAATATCTAAATTAAATTAAAACATAGTTAGGTACAATTTTTGATTCTCAATGTAATATATATACAGATATATATACATATATGCATACACATATATACATACACACACGCACAACCATACATGTATATTATAATAGCTATTATTGAGTGCTGAGGGTCTGAGGCGATCCCATGATCACATTATACTATTAGTAGGAGCATTTTAGCAATATGTGACAATAGGTAGAATAATATGTATATCCTTTAGCCACTTATAAAAATTGTTTCAAAGAAAATATTTATGAATGTGTTTAAGGACTTAGGTATGAAAATATTTGTTTAGCACATTGTTTTTTAATTTAGAAAAGATTGATAGTGAACTCAATTCTAACAGCAATCAGTTGTTCAAGTAATGCATCGTTCATCTATATGATAGAATACTGTACAACTAGTAATAAGATTGAAAATGCATAATGGCTTTAAAATATTGTCAACATGTAATCCAAAAAAAAAAAAAAACTCCATCTCTCTTGATATCTTCATTTAGGAAAGCAAGAAAAACAATCTCTCGAATTATTTCTGAGTGGTAGAATAATGGGACCTTATTTGTTTTTCTGCATGCTGTCTCTTTTAAAAAAATTAATACAACGTTTTAACTCAAGTGGTAACAAAGGTAAAGTGTTCACTTAAAAAATGCATGAATATAAAATTACACATTAGAATAAAATTAAGATTTTAAACCCAGAAGTTTTACTTGTTGAAACCATTATCCTCACCTTTAGGAGATTTAATTCCTTCAGTAGCTTGGCCTAGGGAAGGGAGGACCCAAATCAGAAGAAAAATTTAAGGTCTGATAACAGAAACACTATCTTAAAAGAACTCACTTTTCAAAAGTTGGGTTTTGGGGAGAGGAAATATCTTTTGACTGTCAAAAGCTAAATGCTTGAGGGACTCAGGGCATGTATAGAAAATAATAAAGTAAGGGAAAATGCAAGCTGATGCACTTTTTTTCTGCCTAATCGTACAAAAAAGTTTGACCAGCTGTCATTAAGATAATTGGAAGTGTATGTGACTAAAAGTTAGGCAGTGGTGGGTCCCTGGGCATCAGTCCAGTACTCCACTCTCTAGATACATCTTGATGTCTTCACACAATTGACATCTTGACACAAGCTGACAATTGAAACTCAAGAGGGATCTTCACCTAGCTTTCAAAGTCTTACCTGGATTACAGGCCCCAGTGAAATGCTTCGTGTCCAGAATGGTGCCTGGATATTGGCAGTGAATACATGAGGTGCCTCAGCAGGTGGCCTGATGACAGACCCTTAAAGTCAAGTGCATTTAGGCAAACATGAAAAGGTTTCCAGTTTATTACTTGGAGGACGCAATGAACTGGATAGGACTGGCAACTGGAAAGCAAAGTGAGATGCTTACATTTCAAGGTGAATGCAGGGACAATCAAAAAACAAAGTATGAATTGTACAAAAGTATGAATTACACGTCACGTCAGAAAGTCAGGATGGATAGATATCAATGACTTTGTATCAGACACTTGTCCTCAGAGGCCAATATAATACCAGAAAAAAACATATAATCCTAGGAAAATGGAAAGGATGATGGAGAGGAGAATTCTGAACTGCCCAAATATTTTCCTCAGAGCTTTTGAGTTTGAGCTAGAGAAAAAGTAACTTAGTTTATTTTACATTGGCAAGATGATATGTTTTGCTACCAGTGAAAATGGGGGCTCACAAGGTAAGGTCAGTTACAGAGAAACATTTTCAAAGCTACATTTTTCATGCCTGAGTCATATAAAATGCATACCTCAGAAGAGAAATGGTTATTTGTAATTCTACTTGAGGTCATGCTGAAATAATTTATTCATATTTTAGAAAGAGGTAGATGATTTTCATTGAAGAGATACTTCTGGTACAGATACATTTTCTTTTGAACAACATTTAGTTTTCAGCCAAACGCTTATTGAACGTATCTATGACTTTACTTTCCAAAAGTAAAAAGTGGTGTGATGGGAGGGGAAGGAAAATACCAAAATGATTTTTCTAAAGTGTTTTCACTTTTTCTTAAACATAAAAAGACACTAATATATTTTACTCTAAATACAGACCAGAAAACTGAAAACTAGATTATATAGCCAAGAGGAAATGGCATTACAAAATGCTCTTACTGACTTTACTACATCAGCTTCTAAATAAAAGAAATAGAAACAAATGTCAGGAATGTGTTTTCAAGAATGAGATTTTGCTTGTGGTATTTCACTCTGGCTCTGAATAACCAGCGAACAAAATTAAAAGAAGATATTTATTTGTTTTTATAAGAATAAAACATTTGTATGTCTCCTATTTAATAACATTGCCATGCTAGCTTTTGTTCTTTATTTTTCTTTAAACCTTCCTATTTGGAAATAATTTCAAACTATAGGAAAGATGCAAGAATAACACAAAGAATACCTGTATATGCTTTACTCAGATTTACCTAGTATTACCTATTATTTTTATTAACACTTAAGATTTTTTTTTAACATTCTGAGGTTTTTTTTTGAACAAAAGTTAGTCATTCTGCATTGTTTTCTGTTGGTTTATCGGCAGCATCTCTGTCTCCTACAGCTTTGGGGGTAGGATAGCTTCTGCCTGACCATGGAAGTCCTCTTAGGGCAATAGGGGCCAACTTGCCTTTCTTTTGCATTCCCATGAGAGGCCACAACACTTGCTGTGTGAAGAGTCAATGAAGCTCTTAACTATTGTAGCTGATGAATACATTTTTAAAATTAATAAAGGTGTGAGCAAACAAATAAATCAGTGGTGGTATGTATTGTAAAAGTGAAAACCCCATTCCCTAACCATGTGTCCCTTTCTACAGCTAAGAGTATCTTGTAAGTCTTTTCAGAAATACTCTGAGTATAGTACATACAAAGATATATAGCCATAGCTAGTCCAGGGGCAGTGGCTCATGCCTGTAATCCCAGTGCTTTGGGAGGCCAAGGTGGGTGGATCACAAGGTCAGGAGTTCGAGACCAGCCTGGCCAACATGGTGAAACCCCATCTCTACTAAAAATACAAAAATTTAGCTGGGTGTGGTGGTGGGTGCCTGTAATCCCAGCTACTCTGGAGGCTGAGGCAGGAGAATCACTTGAACCTGGGAAGCAGAGGTTGCAGTGAGCCAAGACCCTGCCATTGCACTCCAGCCTGGGCAACAGAGCAAGACTCTGTTAAAAAAAAAAATATATATATATATATATATATATATATATATATATATAGCCATAGCTACAGTAATAGGTATATAGATACAAACAGATGTACATTTGTTTCTTAAAGATATAAACACCAAACTCCTTTTCCATATTTGAAATAATGGTATTAAACTCTGCACGTACTCTTCCATGGCGTGCTCTTTTCATATAATAATATACCTGGATTAGTTTGTGATGTAAGTTCATATAAATGTGCTTCAGTCTTTTTAAAGGTTGAATAATATTTCATTATATGGGTATACCATAATTTTTAAATCTACACTCTAAATGATATGCTTTTTTTAAAAAAAAGTTTCGCTGATACAAAACTAAGATTTTATTTTTCTTTTGTGAGATATTAACTGTAAAATAAATTTCCAGCAGGTTCACCTTTACATTTAAATTGGGATAATAACTTTAATAATCATCATTTGACTTTTCTTGTCTTTGGTGCATTCAGTAATGTTTGCAGAAGGAAGGAAGGGATAGAGGAAGGAAGAAGGAAAGAAGAAAGTCAGATAGGCTAGTTTTTTGGGGATAGTGGTTCCTTACATGAGTGAAAGAGGACAGGGACCTTCTAGTCAAGATTATGATCAAATTTTCTTACCAATTTTCTATTGTGAACTTTTTTTTATTTTTATTTTTTTATTTTTATTTTATTATTATTATTATACTTTAAGTTCTAGGGTACATGTGCATAACGTGCAGGTTTGTTACATATGTATACTTGTGCCATGTTGCTGTGCTGCACCCATCAACTCGTCAGCACCCATCAACTCATCATTTACATCAGGTATAACTCCCAATGCAATCCCTCCCCACTCCCCCCTCCCCATGATAGCTGCCCCGGTGTGTGATGTTCCCCTTCCCGAGTCCAAGTGATTTCATTGTTCAGTTCCCACCTATGAGTGAGAACATGCGGTGTTTGGTTTTCTGTTCTTGTGATAGTTTGCTAAGAATGATGGTTTCCAGCTGCATCCATGTCCCTACAAAGGACACAAACTCATCCTTTTTTATGGCTGCATAGTATTCCATGGTGTATATGTGCCACATTTTCTTAATCCAGTCTGTCACTGATGGACATTTGGGTTGATTCCAAGTCTTTGCTATTGTGAATAGTGCCACAATAAACATACGTGTGCATGCGTCTTTATAGCAGCATGATTTATAATCCTTTGGGTATATCCCCAGTAATGGGATGGCTGGGTCATATGGTACTTCTAGTCCTAGATCCTTGAGGAATCGCCATACTGTTTTCCATAATGGTTGAACTAGTTTGCAATCCCACCAACAGTGTAAAAGTGTTCCTATTTCTCCACATCCTCTCCAGCACCTGTTGTTTCCTGACTTTTTAATGATCACCATTCTAACTGGTGTGAGATGGTATCTCATTGTGGTTTTGATTTGCATTTCTCTGATGGCCAGTGATGATGAGCATTTTTTCATGTGTCTGTTGGCTGTATGAATGTCTTCTTTTGAGAAATGTCTGTTCATATCCTTTGCCCACTTTTTGATGGGGTTGTTTGTTTTTTTCTTGTAAATTTGTTTGAGTTCTTTGTAGCTTCTGGATATTAGCCCTTTGTGAGATGAGTAGATTGCAAAAATTTTCTCCCATTCTGTAGGTTGCCTGTTCACTCTGATGGTAGTTTCTTTTGCTGTGCAGAAGCTCTTTAGTTTAATGAGATCCCATTTGTTAATTTTGGCTTTTGCTGCCGTTGCTTTTGGTGTTTTAGACATGAAGTCTTTGCCCATGCCTATGTCCTGAATGGTACTACCTAGGTTTTCCTCTAGGGTTTTTATGGTGTTAGGTCTAACATTTAAGTCTCTAATCCACCTTGAATTAATTTTCGTATAAGGAGTAAGGAAAGGATCCAGTTTCAGCTTTCTACTTATGGCTAGCCAATTTTCCCAGCACCATTTATTAAATAGGGAATCCTTTCCCCATTTCTTGTTTCTCTCAGGTTTGTCAAAGATCAGATGGCTGTAGATGTGTGGTATTATTTCTGAGGACTCTGTTCTGTTCCATTGGTCTATATCTCTGTTTTGGTACCAGTACCATGCTGTTTTGGTTACTGTAGCCTTGTAGTATAGTTTGAAGTCAGGTAGCGTGATGCCTCCAGCTTTGTTCTTTTGACTTAGGATTGTCTTGGAGATGCGGGCTCTTTTTTGGTTCCATATGAACTTTAAAGCAGTTTTTTCCAATTCTGTGAAGAAACTCATTGGTAGCTTGATGGGGATGGCATTGAATCTATAAATTACCTTGGGCAGTATGGCCATTTTCACGATATTGATTCTTCCTATCCATGAGCATGGTATGTTCTTCCATTTGTTTGTGTCCTCTTTTATTTCACTGAGCAGTGGTTTGTAGTTCTCCTTGAAGAGGTCCTTTACATCCCTTGTAAGTTGGATTCCTAGGTATTTTATTCTCTTTGAAGCAATTGTGAATGGAAGTTCATTCATGATTTGGCTCTGTGTTTGTCTGTTATTGGTGTATAAGAATGCTTGTGATTTTTGCACATTAATTTTGTATCCTGAGACTTTGCTGAAGTTGCTTATCAGCTTAAGGAGATTTTGGGCTGAGACAATGGGGTTTTCTAAATATACAATCATGTCATCTGCAAAGAGGGACAATTTGACTTCTTCTTTTCCTAACTGAATACCCTTGATTTCTTTCTCTTGCCTGATTGCCCTAGCCAGAACTTCCAACACTATGTTGAATAGGAGTGGTGAGAGAGGGCATCCCTGTCTTGTGCCAGTTTTCAAAGGGAATTTTTCCAGTTTTTGCCCATTCAGTATGATATTGGCTGTGGGTTTGTCATAAATAGCTCTTATTATTTTGAGGTACGTTCCATCAATACCGAATTTATTGAGCGTTTTTAGCATGAAGGGCTGTTGAATTTTGTCAAAAGCCTTTTCTGCATCTATTGAAATAATCATGTGGTTCTTGTCTTTGGTTCTGTTTATATGCTGGATTATGTTTATTGATTTGTGAATGTTGAACCAGCCTTGCATCCCAGGGATGAAGCCCACTTGATCATGGTGGATAAGCTTTTTGATGTGTTGTTGAATCCGGTTTGCCAGTATTTTATTGAGGATTTTTGCATCGAGGTTCATCAGGGATATTGGTCTAAAATTCTCTTTTTTTGTTGTATCTCTGCCAGGCTTTGGTATCAGGATGATGTTGGCCTCATAAAATGAGTTAGGGAGGATTCCCTCTTTTTCTATTGATTGGAATAGTTTCAGAAGGAATGGTACCAACTCCTCCTTGTACCTCTGGTAGAATTCAGCTGTGAATCCATCTGGTCCTGGACTTTTTTTGGTTGGTAGGCTATTAATTGTTGCCTCGATTTCAGAGCCTGCTATTGGTCTATTCAGGGATTCAACTTCTTCCTGGTTTAGTCTTGGAAGAGTGTAAGTGTCCAGGAAATTATCCATTTCTTCTAGATTTTCCAGTTTATTTGCGTAGAGGTGTTTATAGTATTCTCTGATGGTAGTTTGTATTTCTGTGGGGTCGGTGGTGATATCCCCTTTTTCATTTTTAATTGCGTCGATTTGATTCTTCTCTCTTTTCTTCTTTATTAGTCTTGCTAGTGGTCTGTCAATTTTGTTGATCTTTTCAAAAAACCAACTCCTGGATTCATTGATTTTTTGGAGGGTTTTTTGTGTCTCTATCTCCTTCAGTTCTGCTCTGATCTTAGTTATTTCTAGCCTTCTGCTAGCTTTCGAATGTGTTTGCTCTTGCTTCTCTAGTTCTTTTAATTGCGATGTTAGAGTGTCAATTTTAGATCTTTCCTGCTTTCTCTTGTGGGCATTTAGTGCTATAAATTTCCCTCTACACACTGCTTTAAATGTGTCCCAGAGATTCTGGTATGTTGTATCTTTGTTCTCATTGGTTTCAAAGAACATCTTTATTTCTGCCTTCATTTCGTTATGTACCCAGTAGTCATTCAGGAGCAGGTTGTTCAGTTTCCATGTAGTTGAGCGGTTTTGATTGAGTTTCTTAGTCCTGAGTTCTAGTTTGATTGCACTGTGGTCTGAGAGACAGTTTGTTATAATTTCTGTTCTTGTACATTTGCTGAGGAGTGCTTTACTTCCAATTACGTGGTCAATTTTGGAGTAAGTACGATGTGGTGCTGAGAAGAATGTATATTCTGTTGATTTGGGGTGGAGAGTTCTATAGATGTCTATTAGGTCTGCTTGCTGCAGAGATGAGTTCAATTCCTGGATATCCTTGTTAACTTTCTGTTTCGTTGATCTGTCTAATGTTGACAATGGAGTGTTGAAGTCTCCCATTATTATTGTATGGGAGTCTAAGTCTCTTTGTAAGTCTCTAAGGACTTGCTTTATGAATCTGGGTGCTCCTGTATTGGGTGCATATATATTTAGGATAGTTAGCTCTTCCTGTTGAATTGATCCCTTTACCATTATGTAATGGCCTTCTTTGTCTCTTTTGATCTTTGATGGTTTAAAGTCTGTTTTATCAGAGACTAGGATTGCAACCCCCGCTTTTTTTTGTTCTCCATTTGCTTGGTAAATCTTCCTCCATCCCTTTATTTTGAGCCTATGTATGTCTCTGCGTGTGAGATGGGTCTCCTGAATACAGCAGACTGATGGGTCTTGACTCTTTATCCAGTTTGCCAGTCTGTGTCTCTTAATTGGAGCATTTAGTCCATTTACATTTAAGGTTAAGATTGTTATGTGTGAACTTGATCCTGCCATTATGATATTAACTGGTTATTTTGCTCGTTAGTTGATGCAGTTTCTTCCTAGCCTCGATGGTCTTTACATTTTGGCATGTTTTTGNAATCAGACGTAGATTTGGTCTTTTTACATAATCCCATACTTCTTGCAGGCTTTGTTCATTTCTTTTTCTTCTTTTTTCTTTTGGTTTCTCTTCTCGCTTCATTTCATTCATTTGATCCTCAATCGCTGATACTCTTTCTTCCAGTTGATCGAGTCGGTTACTGAAGCTTGTGCATTTGTCACGTATTTCTCGTGTCAAGGTTTTCATCTCTTTCATTTTGTTTATGACCTTCTCTGCATTAATTAGTCTAGCCGTCAATTCTTCCACTTTTTTTTCAAGATTTTTAGTTTCTTTGCGCTGGGTACGTAATTCCTCCTTTAGCTCTGAGAAATTTGATGGACTGAAGCCTTCTTCTCTCATCTCGTCAAAGTCATTCTCCGTCCAGCTTTGATCCGTTGCTGGCGATGAGCTGCGCTCCTTTGCCGGGGGAGATGCGCTCTTATTTTTTGAATTTCCAGCTTTTCTGCCCTGCTTTTTCCCCATCTTTGTGGTTTTATCTGCCTCTGGTCTTTGATGATGGTGATGTACTGATGGGGTTTTGGTGTAGGTGTCCTTCCTGTTTGATAGTTTTCCTTCTAACAGTCAGGACCCTCAGCTGTAGGTCTGTTGGAGATTGCTTGAGGTCCACTCCAGACCCTGTTTGCCTGGGTAACAGCAGCAGAGGCTGCAGAAGATAGAATATTTCTGAACAGCAAGTGTACCTGTCTGATTCTTGCTTTGGAAGCTTCCTCTCAGGGGTGTACTCCACCCTGTGAGGTGTGGGGTGTCAGACTGCCCCTAGTGGGGGATGTCTCCCAGTTAGGCTACTCAGGGGTCAGGGACCCGCTTGAGCAGGGAGTCTGTCCCTTCTCAGATCTCAACCTCCGTGTTGGGAGATCCACTGCTCTCTTCAAAGCTGTCAGACAGAGTCGTTTGCGTCTGCAGAGGTGTCTGCTGCTTTGTTATTGTTTTCTGTGCCCTGCCCCCAGAGGTGGAGTCTACAGAGACAGGCAGGTTTCCTTGAGCTGCTGTGAGCTCCACCCAGTTCGAGCTTCCCAGCAGCTTTGTTTACCCACTTAAGCCTCAGCAATGGCGGGCGCCCCTCCCCCAGCCTCGCTGCTGCCTTGCCGGTAGATCACAGACTGCTGTAATAGCAATGAGGGAGGCTCCGTGGGTGTGGGACCCTCCCGGCCAGGTGTGGGATATGATCTCCTGGTGTGCCTGTTTGCTCAAAGCGCAGTATTGGGGTGGGAGTTACCCGATTCTCCAGGTGTTGTGTGTCTCAGTTCCCCTGGCTAGGAAAAGGGATTCCCTTCCCCCCCTTGCGCTTCTCAGGTGAGGCAATGCCTCGCCCTGCTTCAGCTCTCGCTGGTCGGGCTGCAGCAGCTGACCAGTACCGATCGTCCGGCACTCCCCAGTGAGATGAACCCAGTACCTCAGTTGAAAATGCCGAAATCACCGGTCTTCTGTGTCGCTGGCGCTGGGAGTTGAAGACTGGAGCTGCTCCTATTCGGCCATCTTGCTCCGCCCCCCAATAAATGAATTCTTACAACTAGTTTGGAAGAGGGATATTGTACTGGATTTGAAGCTGGATTATCACAAATATGGAGTGAGTATTTCCATATGCCAAGCACTATTCCAGACACTGAAAATCCTGGGATGAATGAGACAAAGACTCTAGAAGGTCTTATAGTTATGTTAATTATTTGTTTATAAAAATAATTATAAAAGTAATATGATACAGTAAATGCTTCAACAAATAATTATTACAGCATGATTAAATGCTTCAAATGAGCAGTGAGTCAAATTCTGGGGCATTCAGAAAGAAAGATATTTGTCCTGGGTCTTAAGCAGTAAGAATTTTCCAGGTCTTCAAAGAAGTAGGAATTTGTGGGGTGCTGGGGTGAGGACTGCTAAGGGGAGCATATGGAGAAGAAAACAAACTATTGTGAGTAGAGGAGCCAGTTAGAAGAAAAACCAGTAGGTGATAGAGTGATGCACTGTTTTGGGAAAGTTTTGGCTGACAGAGAAGGCACTTAAGTGTCAGTTAAACAAGTTGAGATTGTAGTTGGGGTCAGATCATGAAGTGTCAATTCCATACATAGGAAGTTAGGCGCTTTCCTATAAGCACAGGGAAATATTGGACTCTTTAATGCAAAAATTAGCCATTATTTTATTTTTGAAAAATAATTGTTCTGATCATGAGAGAGGAAAAACATAATAGGAGACTACCTGGGAGAGCTAGCAATAGTCCAGGTGAAAGGATGTGAGATAAATGAAGTGAAGGGCGATTGCACTGAACATAAATACAACAGTCTAGAGTTGGTCTGACCTATGCAGAGACATTTTATTTTATTGTTTAAATCAACACAGAGTGATTTTAACTGCACTGCACTATAACCCTACTGTCTGGACTGGGTCATCCCCAGCTGAGTTAGATCCACAGAATATTAATTTAGCATTCTGTTTCAAAACTTGGTACACCAATGTGTTCTTTCTTGACTAAATATATTTTTATAGGCATCTTTTCTAAAACCATCTTGTTTCATATTACAACTTGACTGGCCTTTATAATTTTTTATTGTCAATATGTTTCTAATAATAACTTTGCATTTCTGGCTCAGATAGCAAAATGATTTATATTTAAAGTACCATGTCTACACCAAATAATATCAGTGAAAGATAAAAAAATTAAGAAAACCTATAAGATTTATCTGGGCTCAAAAGCAGAATCAACATTTTATAGGCCAGAAATGCCAAGTTGTGAGTGGATCTACAGCTGCAGTCCACTAGGATGCAACTGCTGACTCACATAGTCTAAAAAAGCTCCACGCAATACTTGAAACTAGAGATAATGAGCTTACTGCTTTATGTCTGGGATGGGAATGACTCTTGCTCAATCAATTTTCTCTTAAGAAAGGAGGTTAGCATTATATTTGTAACTAAGAGCTTGGGGCTATGGCTTTGTAGGATACTGTAGACCAAAGTAAGCGAGAGGATCAACATGTCACTTTTTTTAAAAAGCGGAAATTAAATTAGTTTCCTAGTTTCCCACTGGGTTAGTGACTGACCGATCTCATCAGGAACAAGGGAATATTTTATGTTTCTGGTTTACACTCAATTTATTAGGAGGGTAAGTAGAAACAACTCAACAAGAAATAAGGAAGGCTAATATTGGCAGGAGAGAGAAAGGAGGGGAAAGAGGTATTCCTTTCACTTGAATGAGTCTGCAAATCAAGATTCTAAAGTATATAAGTAAACTAATTGATGTTAAGAAAGACAAGCAACATGCCAGGCAAAGTGCACAAGAATATGTCCAAGATAAAATTAATATTAGGGGATAGTCTAATGTTAATACTCATGGCAACAAACAAAAATTATGAGACAAAAAAGGCAGAAATGAAACAAAAATAATTAGACATGAATAGGACCAAATGAAGAGATGGGTGGAACAAGATGGCAAAGTAGAACTCTTTGGCAATCATCACTTCACAGGAATATTGATTTGAACAACTCTCCACACACAAAAATATTCTTGTGAGAGCTAAGGAAACAAGTTAATATTAAGATTTCACAGTATCTGGCTGTAGCACAATGCTAAGAAAAGAGGTATTGATAAGGTAGAAAGTACAGTTTTGCATTACCCCTGTCCTTCCTCCACCAAACCCAGGCAACACAGTCCAGTTAGAGATACCATTTCCTTGGGGAAAAGAGAAGAAAATGAGTATAAAAATTTGCCTTGGACCCCAATACTGACACCAACACAGTGTAACCCAGCATAAGGCAGACCCCCACAGCCCCATACTCCAGATCAGAATCTGGAGACAGAGTCTCTAGAGTCATCCTTGTGGAAGACAGGACCACACAGCCCCAGGTCTCAGGCTTGTGTGGCAGACTTGATTTCTGGTAGCTCTAGACATCCCTTGTGGCAGGTAGTTCTCAGTGTACCCCAGGCTTCAGGCAGCAACCCAGTGGCATGCCAGCAGCAGCTGCACTGAACATAACCCAATGCTGTGCCTATTGCAGGTTTTTTCAGAAAAAAGCCAGTCTGCTAAGACTGGAATAAGTACCTACTTCTTCACATATGCAGACATCGATGCATGACTACAAACATCAAGAACAATCAGGAAAACATAACATCACCAAATGGACAAAATAAAGGTGCCATTGACTGATCCTAAAATTAGAGATATATGATATATATGACAAAATAACTGTTTTAAGGAAGCTCAGCAAACTTCAAAAAAAATACAGAGAAACAATTCAACAAAATGAAGAAAACAATATTTGACCAGAATGATACATTTAATAGACTGAAAAAAATAAGTAAAAAGCAAACAAATCCTGGAGCTTAAAAATACAAGGAATAAAATGAAAAATTCAATAGACTGCATCAACAGCAGAAATGATCAAGAAGAAAGGATCTGCAAAACTGAACAGAGATTATTTTTAAAAATACAGAGGAGAAAACAAGAAATATAAATAAATAAAAAAGCATATGGGATTTATGGGGCAGCAACAAAAGAGCAAAGCATTTGAGTCATGGAATACAATAAAAAAAGATAAAGGGGCAAGAAACTTGTTTAGAGAAATGCTAGCAGAACAATTTTCAAATCTGGAGAAAGACATCAATTTCCAGGTACAACAAGGTCAAATGTCTCTGATCAGATTCAATGCAGATAAGACTACTTTAAAAATATTATAACCAAACTCAAAATATTATAAAATATAACCAAATAATATTAATATTAATATTATTAATATTATAAAATATTATAACCAAATAAAATCATTGAGGAGAGGATTTTTAAAAAACAGCAAGAGAAAAGAAGAAAATTACATATAAAAATATTTTAAAATGGCTAACAGAAGACTCCTCAGCAGAAACTCTATAGTCCAGGAGAGAAGAGGTTGATAAAATTTAAAGTGCTGAAAACAACGAATACTGTCAATCAAGAATACTGTGCTCAGCAAAACTATTCTTCAGAAATGAAGGAGGAATAAAGTTTTTCCCAAATAAACAAAAGATGAAGGAGTTCATCACCACCAGACCTGTGTTACAAGAAATGCTACAGGGAGCTCTTCAAGGTGAAAGAAAAAAACACTAGTAAGTCACATGAAAACACATGAAAGTATAAAACTCACTGGTAAAAGTAAATACATGGTTCAATTCAAAACACTCTGATACTGTAATGGTGATGTGCAAATCACTTAAATCTATATTAAAAAGGTTAAGACAAAACTATTAAAAATAGCCAAAATAACTTACTGAGGGATTTGCAATATTAAAAGATGCAAATTGTGGCATCAAAAATTCAAAATGTGGTTTGGGGTGTGGAGTATAACTAGATTGTGTGTGTGTGTGTGTGTGTGTGATCAAAGTTAAGTTGTTTTCAGCTTAAAATCTGTTATATTTTTTGTAAGTCGTATGGAAACGACAAAGCAAAACCTATAGAAGGTATGTGAAAACAAAAAGCAAACAATCAAAACATAACACTGAAGAAAATCACCTATCTACAAAGAAAGACAGAAAAAGAGAAAGAGACAGAAGATCTATGAAAAAACTAGAAAACAGTTAACAAGATGGCAGTAGTAAATACTTACCTGTCAGTAATTGCTTTGAATATAAATGGATTATATTCTCCCATCAAAAGGCATAAGATAGCGGAATGAATTTAAAAAGCAAAAAAAACCAAGACCCAAATATATGTTACTTACAAGTGACTGACTTCACTTGTAAGGACACATACAGACTTAAAGTGAAGGGCTGGCGAAAAATACTCCATGTAAGTGGTAGCCAAACACAAACTGGAGTGGCCATTCTTAGATTATATAGACTTTAAGTAAAACCATAAAAAGAAACAGTAACATAATTATATAGTTATAAATGGGTCAATTAAGCAAGAAAGTATAACAATTACAAATATATATATGTACCCAGCATCCAAACCGATAAAGATATAAAGTAAATATAAATAAATTTTAGGGAGCAATAGATCACCATATACTAAATTTAGGGGAGTTAAACACCCTACTTCTGGAAATGGACAGATCATCCACATGGAAAATCAATAAGGAAACATTAAACTAAAACCATAATCTAGATCAAGTGGACATAACAAAGATAAGCCCAACATTTCACCCCAAAGCTGCAGAATACACATTATTTTATTTGCAACTCCACAGGAAACATTCTCCAGGATAGAATATATGTTAGGCCACAAAGCAAGTCTTAACAAATATGTGAAAATTGAAATCATATCAAGTAGCTATTCTGACCTCAATTAATAAGAATTAACATAATAAGAGGAGACACTTTGGAAAATTTGACAAATACATGGAAATGCTCCTGAACAACCAATAGGTCAATGAAGAAACTGGAGAGAAAATTTTAAAATTTCTTAAGACAAATGAACATTGAATCACAGCATACCCAAACTTACCAGATACAGCAAAAGCAGTTCTAAGGAGGAAACATATAGCTGTAAACAGTGACAATGCAAAAGATAAAAGATCTCAAATAACCTAACATTGTACTTCAAGGAACTACAAAACAGTAGTAAACTAAGCCCAAAGTTAGTAAAAGGAAGGAAATAATAAAAATCAGGGCAGAAATAAAATAATAGAGCCTGGAAAAAATAATAGAAAAATATATTTTTTGAAAAGATAAACAAAATCCACAAAACTTTAGCTATGCTGCTACACTAACTGAGAATGAAATAGGAATCAAATAAGTAAAAGGAAGAAAAGAAGACTCCATCTCAAAAAAAACAAAAACAAAAACAAAAACAAACAAAAAAAAATTCAAAGGGCCATAAGAGATTATTATGAACAATTATATACCAACCATTTCAATAATCTAGAAGAAACAGATAAATTCTTTGATGCTTATAATCTACAAAGATTAGGAAGAAATAAAAAATCTTTACAGATCAATAACCAGTAAAAAGATTGAATCAGTAATAAAGTCTCCTATCAAAGAAGAGTCTGAGACATGGTGACATCACTGCTGAATTTTATCAAATATTTAGAAAAGAACTAATAAAAATTTTGCTCAACTCTTCCAAAAAATTGAGGAGGCATACTTCCAAACTTATTATCAGGCCAGCATTACCTTGATACCAAAAAAGCAAAAACAAAAACAAAAACAAAAAACCCCACAAAACTACAGACCAATATCTCTGATTAATACACATGCAAAAATCCTCAACAAAATATAAGCACACCAAATTCAATGGTACATTGAAAAGTTTATTCATCATGATCAAGTGGTATTCATTCCAGTGATGCAAGGATGGTTCTATATATGTAAATCAGTAAATGTAACACATTACATGAACAGAATGAAGGATAATAAGCATATAATCATTTTCAGAGGTGCAAAAAATTTTGGAAAGATTCAACATTCTTTCATGACAAAAAAAACTCAATTATATAAAAATTAGGTATAAAAGGAATGTACTTCAACACAATTAAGGCTATGTGTGACAAACTCCATAGCTAACTCAATGGGGAGAAGTTGACAGCTTTTCCTCTAAGACACAGAGTAAGATAAGGATGCCCATGTTAACCACTTCTATTCAATATAGTATTGGATGTGCTAGCTAGAGCAATTAGGCAAAGGAAAGAAATAGAAGACATTCAAATTGGATAGGAAGAAATTAAATTGTCCCTGATTGCAGAAGGCATGACCCTATATACAGAAAATTCTGAAGACTTTACAAAAAGAAACCTGTGAGAATTATCTAGTAAATTGAGTAAAGTTGCAGGATACAAAATCAACATACAACACTCAGTAGTGTTTCTATTCACTAATAGCAAACTATCTGAAAAAGGACAAGAGAACCATACTATTTACAATAGTTACAAGAAATATTTAGGAATAAATTTAACCAAGGAGATGAATGATCTCTACCCTAAAAGCCATAAACTAATGATGAAAGAAATAAAAGAGGACACACATAAATGGAAATATATTCTTCGTTCATAGCCTGGAAGATTTAGTGTTGTTAACATGTCCATACTACCCAAAGAAAGCTACAGATTCAACAGAATTCCAATCAAAATACCAATGACATTTTTCACAGAGATAGAAAAAACAATTCTAAAATTCATATGAAATCACAAAAAAATCCTGAAAAGCCAAAGCATTTTGAAAAAGAAGAAGAAAGCTGAAAATATTACACTACCTGACTTCAAAATATATTACAAAACTATAGTGACCAAAACAGCATGGTACTGGCATAAAAATAGACACACAGACTAATTAAACAGAATAGAGAGCACAGAAATAAATCCATGCATTTACAGCCAACTGATTTTTGACAAAGGTGTCAAGAGCACACAATAGGAAAAGGACAGTCCTTTCAATAAACGCTTTTGGGAAAACAGGATATTCACAGGCAGAAAAATAAAATTAGAATCTTATCTCACACCATATATAAAAATCACCTTAAAATGGATTAAATACTTACACATGTTTTGGGAGGCTGAGGGGGGCGGATCACGAGGTCAGGAGTCGAGACCATCCTGGCTAACACAGTGAAACCTTGTCTCTACTAAAAATAAATAAAATAAAATAAAATAATTAGCTGGGCATGGTGGTGGGCGCTTGTAGTCCCAGCTACTCAGGAGGCTGAGGCAGGAGAATGGCATGAACCTGTTAGCTGAAGCTTGCAGTGAGTGGAGATCATACCACTGCACTCCAGCCTGGGTGACAGAGTGAGACTCCATCTCAAAAAAAAAAAAACAAAAACAAAAAAAACAAAAAAAAACAAGACTTACATGTAAGACCCAAATCTATGAAACTACTAGAATAAAACTTAGATGAAAAACTATGACATTTATCTGGGCAATGACTTTTTGGATATGACCCCAAAGCACAAGCAACAAAAGCAAAAATAGACAAATAAGATTGCTTTAAACTAAAAAGCTTCTGTGCAGCAAAGAAAACAACCAACAGAGCAAAGAGACAGCCTGCAGAGTGGAAGAAAATATTTGCAAAGTATACATCTGTTATGGGGTTAATATCCAAAATACGTAAGAAATTCAAACAATTCAATAGCAAGAAGCCAAATAATTAAATAAAATTATGAGCCAGGAAACTGAACAGACATTTCTTAAGGCATACACATGGTTAACAGGTATGTGAAACAAAAGCTCAATATTACTAATCAGGGAAACAAATTAAAAACACAATGAGATATTACCTTAGACCAGTTAGAATGCCTATCTTCAAGATAACAGACAAGTGCTGATAAGATATGAAGTAGAGGGAACCCTTGCACGCTGTTGGTGAGAATGTAAATTGATGCAGCCATTATGGAAAACAGTATGGATGTTCCTCAAAAAATTAAAAATAAAACTGCCATGTAATCAAGCAATCCCACTACTGGATATATAGCTAAAGATATGAAATCAGTATGATGAAAAGATTTTACTTTCATGTTTATTGCAGAATTACTCACAAAAGCCAATATATGGAATCAACATACGTTTCTATCAGTGAATGAATGGATTAAAAAATGTGGACACAATGGAATACTATTAAGCCACAAAAAAGGAAGGAAATCCTGTCATTTACAACAACATATATTAACCTGGAGGACATTATGTTGAGTGAAATAGGCTAGGCACAGAAAGACACATGATCTTGCTCATATGTGGCATCTTAAAAAGTTCAACTCACAGAAGTAGAAAGTAGAATAGTGTTACCAGGAGCTGGGGTATTTGAGAGGCAGGGTGAGGAGATGTTGGTCAAAGAATATACAATTTCAGTTAGCCAAGAGAAATAAGTTAAAGAGCTCTATTGTACAACTTGGTGACTGTAGTTAATAATATATTGTATTTTTGAGAAATGCTGAGAGACTAGATGTTAACTGTTCTCACTACAAAAAGATAGTTATGTGAGGGAATACATATGCTAATTAGTCAGTCTGTCTGTATATATACTTCAAACACTGTGCTGTACACAATAATATGTGCACTTTTATCTGTCAATTTATAAAAAATTGGCCAAGCGCAGTGGCTCATGCCTGTAACCCCAGCACTTTGGGAGGCTGAGACGGGTGATTCACTTGAGGTCAGGAGTTCAAGACCAGCCTTGCCAACATAGTGAGACCTGGTCTCTACTAAAAATACAACAATTAGTCGGGCATGATGGTGTGCACCTGTAGTCCCAGCTACTTGGGAGGCTGAGGCAGGGGAATTGTTGGAGCCAGGGAGGCAGAGGTTGCAGTGAGCCATGATTGTGCCATTGTGCTTTAGCCTGGAGACTCTATCTCTGGCGGGGGGGGGGGGGGGGGGGGAAACATATATATTAAAAATTATAAAGAATAGAAACAACTGAAAATTTTGTGAATACAGCTATTTTCACTGAAATTTTTAGGTGGAATAAATTCTAGAGTGAAAATAGTTTAAGAGAAAATTAGTGAACTGATCATAGGACTGAGGATTTTACCCAGAATGCAGCAAAGAAAGGCAAAGAGATAGGAATTATGGAGGAAAAAAGAATCAGCCATGGGATAATGAGATTGATAGGCTGCAACATACTTTGAGCCGACCTTCCAGAAGAGAATGGAAGTAATGATACAAAAGCAGTATTTTTGTGTATACTCTTTTCTTTTCTTGTGGCAGAGAGTAGAAAAGCCATAAACAGTAAATTAACAGTAAAGTAAAATCATTCCAAGGTGAGCTTCATCATTCTATATCTGTGAAAGTTGCATATGCATATTCTGATAACTTTTCTATTATCAGAAAAATCTTGCCTTTAAAGATGTCTTAAAAGGAAAATTCACATCATGCTTTAAATTTGTTCTCTACTTAATAATTTGGTGAATAGCATATACTTAAAAAGTTCTGGGTTATTAGAGTGATGACTACATTAAGAATAGTGTTTTAAAAATAAATTATAAAATGTTGATTTTATGAAACATTTTTAGAATATCTTAGAAAATAGTGGCAACTAATGCTAATTTTCTATGAACATGGGAATCATTTCAAAGAAAGACAAAGATATGAAGTGTGCAGTATATATGTTTAATTATCAAATACAAGGGATTAAGGTATTTTATTCATGAAATTAATGATCCACATATTATTGAGTAATATATTGACAATAGAAGCATACTATATTTATAAGTACTTAAATGAAATGATTTCATTAATAGCAGATTTTCCATGAAACAAATGCCAAGAATAGACAGACTTGTAAGTTATTTTTGTCTTACACATACATACTTGAGAGTTATGTTAACATATTACTTCAGCGCAAGATGTTTTAGAAATTAATTGGGCTTTAAATGAAAATAGACCCTCACCAATTTCCATTAATGACAGGAAGATGCCATTTAGACTGTTAAAATATTAAAATTAGAAAGCATAAAAGAGGTACAATCAATTGCAGGGCTATGCATAAAAGATAGTTGTTTCCTTTGTTAGAGTAGTATTGTTTAAATTAATTATAAAATAACATTATGTTCACATCAATTGGCCCAGTCTTTAGTATGTTAAGCAGTCATAGTCTCTAGTTGATTTTATAGTTATTATTTATGAAAGTTGTCATTTTTCAGTATTCATAAAAGTTGCCAGGTGGTAAATAAGAAAAGTAGTCTTTATCATTATTTTATAGTTTACTTTTATAAGAACCATTTGTGTTGGTATAGCATTATATGATTTGTCATATTAATTTATTTAAATATGTATTTGGTTGATAAATTATATAAATTTAATGAGATTCAGTGCAAATACTTTGAACAGATACCTACATAAACATCAAGTACAAATTATAAAGTAAAGAGTAAGTCTAGAAATTGGTAAATATTCAAACTAAATATTAAAAGAAAAAATATATTTTGGGATTCCTGATTGTTTGCCTTTCTTCCTCTTTAATAATTTGCCATTAATCTAGCATTTTTTTCTTTATGCTTCTTGATAGATTATAATTTTAGCAGCTCCAATATTTAAGGCTGTATCTTACATTTTGTAAAAGAGAAGGTACTTCATTTTATCTCTTACAGTATTCAAGTACTGTCATAAATTCATTTGTATAAACATATTATTTTCAAGTTGGTCAATTTACTTCAATTTTCTTTCGAATACTATCTCTTTTTAATCTGAGTCATCATGGTTTATGATTGCTTTAGCCATTTGAACAACAGTAAAAGCATTTTGGAAAATCTGATTATTTTCTCTATAGTTTCATGTTATAGTTCATTTTATAGGTTTAGGCTATCGGTCTGAATATTTGTGCCCCCCACAACCAAATTCATATGTTGACATTCTGACATCCAATGTGCTGGTATTAGGCAGTGAGGCATTTTGGGAGGTAACTGGGTCATTCATGAGGCAGATCCCTCATGAACAAATTTGTGCCCTTATAAAGGAGGCCCCAGAGAGCTGTTTTGCCTCTTCCAACCGTGAAAAAGAGCCTCTCTAGAACCTGACAATGCTGGCACCCTGATCTTAGATTTCTCAACCTCCAGAATTGTGAGAAGCAAATTCCTGTTGGTTATAGTCATCTAGTTTATGGTATTTTTAATAGCAACTCAATTGGATTAGGACAACATTTTTTTCAACATGACATTAACATTTTGTGATACAAATAATTTTCTTGTATCAAAATTATTTTGAAAACAGTTTGGTTTTCCTTTAACCAAGAACAAGCATGGTTTAAACTATTATTAAAAATTATAATTTCTCCTTGTCTTCATATAACTTAATTTGCTCATTCATTCAATAAATATACATTCAGCATTTATTAAAAATAGTAATTTCATTTTTTCTTCATATTAGTTAATTTGATCATTCATTCAATGAATCTACATTTATTCAGTATCTATTATATGCCAGACAAGTGCTAGCTACAGGTAATAAAACTCTGGACAATATTGATAAGTCACTTGCCATCATGGAAATTGCTACTGAGTGGGAGAAGTAGACCAATACTATGATCGAAATAAAGATAAATAATAATGGCGTGCAGAGGCAGTAACATCTGCCTAGATTAAACTCCTTCAAGTTATAAATGACGATGCTCAGATAAGTTAAGACATGCCCAAAGTGACACAGCTGGTAGAAAAGTGTTCTAAATCAACGTATCTTGGTATCCTATATTTATGACTCGTACAATACCTCTTATAGACTGAGGTGGAGCAGGAGCTGGTAAACAATTGCTCATGGGCCACATCCAGCCTACCTAATGTTTATTTGGTAAACAGCTGTACTCATTCATTTACATATTTTCTATGGCTGCTTTTGCACCAGATGGCAAAGTTGACTAATTGGACAGAAACTGTATGGCCAACAAAACCTAAAATATTTACTTGTTCCTTGTAGAGAAAGTTTGTCCACAACCAGTACAGAAAATTAAGGTATAGGTATATATTAGAAAATAAAAAATTGAAGTTTTTAAAAAAGTATTGCTTGCAAAAATAATAATCATAATTAAAAAAAGAAAAAAGTGTCATTCAATGTGCCTATCAAATAATTGCTTGAAACTCCTCTCTGAATCAATAAATAAAATGAAGACTATGAAACAAAAAAGACTATGGTCATCTATGGATGCTACAAAGAATAGTTCTATCATAAATTGCTTTTGTTCATTTTTTTTGTAAAGATCAAGAACCTAAGAGCCATTATATAATGTTTAATAAAGATAAAGTGTTGCTTTAGAAGGTCTTTAAAAGAAGTATGGATAATATCCCCTAAATTGTATTCCAACAAAATAGGGAAAATGAGAAAAATATGCCATTGTCAGCAAGGTATAATAGATATATAATGTACAGTAAAAGGAGAAGTGATAGACATGCAATTTTTTTCCTGTGAAATGCCCTTACTTTGGAAAGAAATGGTTGTCAATGCCTGTGCATTTCCTTGACAGATTATACCAGGCTGCACAATGGCAGCATTTGTCTTTGGTCTGTGGACCTAAGACAGTCGCTATCGGTGGAACCTTTTTCTGTACAGGTAATAACAAGGTGGTCAGTCATGCAACCGAAAGATCGAGTTTAAAGTTAAAATTAAAGAGGAATTCCCAGCACTATAGCATTTCATTTTATGTAAGCCTCTCCACCAGCCAAACTCGTTTACTTGTCATAGCTACCCAAATGAGAATACAAGGTTGACATGAAAGATGCAAACATGTAAGGTAGTCTCATTCCATAGAAAAGGACCTAACAGAAACAGTAGAACAAGCCTATTAGATGACTTAAAAGAATAATAAAAAGAGTAATTAACAAAAGCATATAACCTCTATCATGTCCTTCAAAAACTAACATGTGCAAACAATAGTTCAACTTGAGGTCATGTTGCCTTGCTTCCAAGTCTTCACTAGAGAAGGCTCCTTTAAAGTCAGTACAATCTCTGTATTTCTTTTGTCACACAAAGTTAACTATCCTAAAATATTTAATTTAAAATATCGTTGATTTCTAGCAGTAAAGAAAATTATTTTTGATTAACTTTCTACGTGAAATTAGCATTTTATGTGAGAGAAAAATTTGATGGCTACAGGAAATCTTCAAGTGTTCGGAGTTCAAGGAGATCTAGCTCATCAAATCCTTTTTTATTGACATGAGAAACTGAGGCTCAGAAAGCCTCATTGCCAGAGTCACACAGAGAGTAGGAGCATGGCTGGTAGACCAGAAACAAATAACTTCAACTTCCTGCTGCAGGCCCTTTGCACAGTGCCATCCTGATCTCCCTACTTGGAGAACTTTTATTCAGTTTTGGTAATGGAGTATGTAAGGGAGTTAATTTATGCCAACAGGCTCCAATTTGAGAACATTTTCTTCAACATTTGAAGATTATGAGGCACTTTATCGATATGTGAATTTGTGATCATATAAGCTATGAAGCCTATTTAGCCATCCTTCTTGGGTCTATTGATAGGTCTCCCTTGATGAGAATGCGAGGTTGACATGAAAAATACACAGAAGTAATGTAGCCCTATTTCAAAGAAAAGGAACTGGAGATCTCTCAAATCAGAAATACTAGAGCAGGCCTATTCAATGACTTAAAACATGGAGTCCAACACTTGAGTCATGCTTCCCTGAGAATATAAGGACACAGTTACAGATCACAGTTTAACTGCCTGGATTGTGTCCCTGAGTAGAGTTTCTGGATTATCACAATGATCATATTTTCCAATGATGGTAAGTCCTGTTATTCTCCTTTAGTTTCTGTTAAATTCAAAGTCCAACAACAATGCCAGGTGTGATCCATCATGGGTGCATACAGCCACTCTTACATTCAGTGAATATTTTAGGGCATTCAATATGTATTAGGTTGTCTGCTCATGCTGCCATAACAAAATACCATGGATGGGGCAGCTTAAACAACAGAAATTTATTTTCTCACATTTCCAGAGGCTGAACATTTGAGATGAGCAAGCGTGGTAGATTTCTGTTGAGAGTTCTTGTCCTAGCTTTCAGACTGCCACCTTCTTCCTGTGCCCTAATGGAGCAGAAAGAGAGAGCAAGAGCAAGCTCTTTGGTGTCTCTTCTTATAAGGGCACTACTCCTTTATGAGGGCCCTGCTCTCATGACCTCACCTAAACCTAATTACCTCCCAAAGGCCTCATCTCCAAATACCATACATCAGGAGTTAGGGCTGCAACACATGGATTTTGAATTTATTCCATAACCCAGGTGCTGCACCAGGCACAAGTAAGACACAAATAATTCCTCCAGCAAGAAAGACATTTAAAAACAAAGAGTCACAATGCAATGGGAAGTGAGCCCTCAATGAGTAAAATATAAATACTCTAAGGGGTTTAGGGGACTGCAGTGTCTGCTCTTCACTTCAGAGAGGAGATGCAATTTAGGTGAGGCCAGAAGAACGTGGAGATGTTTTTTGGTGTGGAGAAGATATAGGTAAGGGGTTATAAAAATTCACAGCAGGACTAGCTATTTAATTTGTGAGGAATCCCATGCAAAATGAAACTGGAAAGGCCCTTGTTCTGAAATTAGTGACAGTTTTAAGACACTGACAGAAAATCATTAAACCGCATTTGAGAAAAAGGACAAGTGTTGTGTGAATCCACTTATACAAAGTACCTAGAGTAGTTAAATTCATGGAGACAGAAAATGTAAAGGTGGTTACTGAGTACTAGGGGAGGGAAGAATGCGGAGTTATGTTTTTATGTATTTATTTATTTTATTTTTGAGATGGAGTTTTGCTCTTGTTGCCCAGGCTGGAGTGCAATGGCACTATCTCGGTTCACTGCAACCTCCGCCTCCCGGGTTCAAGGGATTTTCCTGCTTCAGCCACCTGAGTAGCTGGGATTACAGGCATGCACCACCACACCTGGGTAATTTTGTATTTTTAGTAGAGATGGGGTTTAACCATGTTGGTCAGGCTGGTTTCAAACTCTTGACCTCAGGTGAGCCACCGTGCCCAGTCAGGGAATTATGTTTTAATGGGCATGGAGTTTCAGTTTATGATGGTGAGAAAGTTCTGGAGATGAATGGTGTTGATAGTTGCAATGTGAATTCACTTAATGCCACTGAATTTTACTCTTAAAAATGGTTCAAATGGTAAAGTGTATGTTATATGTATTTTACCACAATAAAAAATAAATAAACTAAGTGTGGGGCTCTTCTGAGTTCATGTTGCTGTGTGACTGCCCAGGAGTTATGGCTATGAAGCTGGCTCTGATTTACAACACGCTGGGGGAAATGGTAAGTCGTTAGGCCTGGCTAGAATACCGGAGGCATGTATGTGGGTGTATCAGAGCTGGCAATAGGTGAAAACTGGAATAGTAGACTGAGACCAGGTTGTTTTAGCAGATAGCATTGCTTGCCTGCCCAACCAGGCTTACCCCTCTTTCTTCTTAATAAGCCACCTGTTTTGTTTAGGTATATGTCCCTCAGGCAAAGTAATCCAATCTCAAGTTCCGAGATTAATGCTGCTTAGTCTATGAAAATAGTGCCATTCCCAGAGTATTCTCCTTGCCAGTGGTTAGATTAGTACCAGCCCCAAATTCCTCTTCATAGGTTTTCTCCATGTAATGCTGAGAAATGCATATAATCTTGTTTCAGAATTAGTCCTGGGAATTTCATAATTCCCCCGAAGTGAACTCCAGAAGTCACACTAGAGATCACCTATCATATTCATTGTATTTGCTTACATGTAGTCTGTTTTTTCTCTGTGTTTATTTTCTGGTGAATTATTATTTCCCTCCCATGTGCACATTGCTTATATTCTGTGTCTCAGAGGGTTATTCAAGATTAATTAGTGTTCCCCTGGGTATAGAAAGTGACAACTTCTGCAGTTTATCATTGGAGCACATTATCAATTACTTTGCTCTACAAAAATCCAGATGAAAATATTTTACATTTCAGTGAATGTGTTAAAATAATATGCAAACAAATATGCTGTATGCATTAATTAAAATTGGGTAATTGTGTCGCTATAGATACAAAGTTTTAGTGTCTGTTAAATATGACATTAGATGAATTACATGAATTTGAATAACTTCATCTTATGGGATAGCGTATTGCAATGTTTATTTCGTTGGATCATCAAAGCAGATTTTTACAACTGAATATATATATGCAGATACAACATATATCTATATTTTAAAAGTCACTTATTTAAAATTAATATATTCATCATAACATATTTAGCTACATAAACTATTTTTCTTTTTCTTTTTGGAGACAGAGTCTTGCTGTGTCACCCAAGCTGGAGTGCAGTGGCGTGATCTCGGCTCACTGCAACCTCCAACTCCTGGGTTTAAGTGATTCTCCTGACTCAGTCTCCCAAGTAGCTGGGACTACAGGCACACACCGCCATGCTGGGCTAAGTTTTGTATTTTTAGTAGAGACAGGGTTTCACTATGTTGGCCAGGCTGGTCTTGAACCCTGACTTGGTGATCCGCCTGCCTCAGCCTCCCAAAGTGCTGGGATTACAAGCATGAGCCACCATGCCCAACCCTATTTTTCTTTTAAATCCACGTTCAAAATGGTATTTAGCTGAAGATTGCGGTACATTTTGTCCTATTTATCAACTTAGGTTAACAACTTTTAAAGTTAAGTATATATTATGCACAAAATATTAGGTGCTGTACAGAATTTAATCATCAATAAGGAATTGACATACAGCTTGTATTTCATACGAGAGTACAAAGGATAATTAGAAAGACTACACAGGACCTCACATGGATGTGATCTAAGTGAGCATTATTTGGCCACAAAGTGGGATCATTTAGATATCATTCGGCTAAACAGGGATGCTTTTTAAAAAAGTGGCATATGAGATAAACAGATGAGATATGGAAATTTTTTTTTTTTTTTTTTTTTTTTTTTTGAGACGGAGTTTTACTCTGTAGCCCGGGCTGGAGTGCAGTGGCCGGATCTCAGCTCACTGCAAGCTCCGCCTCCCGGGTTCCCGCCATTCTCCTGCCTCAGCCTCCGGAGTAGCTGGGACTACAGGCGCCCGCCACCTCGCCAGGCTAGTTTTTTTTATTTTTAGTAGAGACGGGGTTTCACCGTGTTAGCCAGGATGGTCTCGATCTCCTGACCTCGTGATCCACCCGTCTCGGCCTCCCGAAGTGCTGGGATTACAGGCTTGAGCCACCGCGCCCGGCCATGGAAAATTTGTTTAAGGTAAAATGACATGAAGTACAATTTGACAAGTACTTAATGAATGGGTCATTCTGGGTAAAGATAAATCTGTAAAATCAGTGACACTGCTGCATGAATGCATGTACCTACTTCAGGAAAAATGAATGTTTCTGTTTCACTGATATTTAGGAGTCACCATATGAAGGTAATGGGGCAGAAAGGTTCTGCGTTTAGTATGGCCTTAAAGGCCAGTCTGAGGACTCTGTATTTCATCTGTTGCTTTTGGGGAGTTAATAACATTTATCAATTGCAAAATACCATGCTCAGTCTTCTAGTTCAGGGAGGTTAATCTGTTAACAGTGTAAAGCTATGGAAGGGTACAGGCCAAGGCATCTGGTTGGAGGGGATATGGTGAACATAAAACCTCATAGGCATTGGCAACTGATTAAATTTGGATTTAAGTGTGCTTCTGAATATCCTAGTTGTTTATGGAAATGAATGGTGTCTTATTAATTACACTAGGGAAGTCAGGGAAAATGGTTTGTGAGAGAATAAAATTAATTCCATTTAGGCATTTCACAAATTAATAAGAACTTTTGTGATCCACAGTGCTAGAATTGCCAGTACCTATCTTGACAATTTAATTAAAAGTAAATAGTTGGCCGGGGGTGGTGGCTCACACTCATAATCCTAGCACTTTGGGAGGCTGAGGTGGGTGGATCAGGAGGTCAAGAGATTGAGACCATACTGGCCAACATGTTGAAACCCCAACTCTACTAAAAATACAAAAATTAGCTGGGTGTGGTGGCACGTGCCTGTAGTCCCAGCTACTCAGGTGACTGAGGCAGGAGAATCACTGGAACCCGGGAGGCACATGTTGCAGTGAACCGAGATCGCACCACTGCACTCCAGCCTGGTGACAGAGCCAGATTCCATCTATAAAAAAAAAAGTTTTTTTCAGCATATTGTAGATTTGTTTATGGTCTCCTATATGCCACACCCTACTCTAAGTGCTGGAGTATTCAGCAGTTCACAAAACAGACAAAAAGAAACAAACAGAAATCTTCTCTTCATAGAGTTTACATTTTAGTTTGAGAGTAGGGTGGGGACAGTAAAGGACACTGAGAAGTAGCCAGTGAAATAGGAGGAAAATCCTGAGAGATGTTAAATTAAAAGAGATGTAGGGCTGGGTGTGGTGGCTCACACCTGTAATGCCAACACTTAGGGAGGCCAAGAAAGGAGGATCACTGAGCCCAGGAGTTCGAGACCAGCTTGGGCGACATAACAAGACCCTGTCTCTAAATAAAAAAAATACATGAGAGAAGTAAAAGAAATTTTAAGAAAGGAGTGATTGACTAGGCCAAATGCTGCTGGTAGATTAAGAGGAAGACAAGCAAAGGGTGATTACATTTGGCTAGATGAAAGTCCTTGGTGACTTTCTAAAGAATTCTTTTGAGAGAGGGTGGTGATAATGACAGAAATCTGATTAGAGTGGGATCAAGAAATAAGAGAAGAACTGCTAAAAGAGAAGAAGGAATGAATATGGACAACTATGCTACTTATTAGAGGAGTTTGCTATAAAGGATTGTGGATAAATGGGCCAGTGGATCAAGAGGAAATGGGATGTTTGTTTTGAAGTAGATTAAATTGCAGGATATACTTGTATATTGATGGAAAATCAACTGGAGAAGAAAGAATGATGATGAAGTAGATGGGAGAATTTCTAGAGTAATGTCTTTGAGTAGGTGAGGGGCAATGGTATCTAGCACATAAGTTGGAGAGCTTGGCCTTGGATACGAAGATGGGTGATTCATCCTATATGATAAGGGGAAGCAGTATTTATGGGCACAGCTGCAAGGATTGGTAGATTTGATCATGGGAACTTATGGAGTCTGTTTTTAGTGCTTAGTTACCCCTTCACTCCAGGGAAGTAAGAATGAAGGAAATTAGCTGCGAATGAGTTTTTTGTATAACTTCCATCAATAATCAGAAATATGTTATTTTATAATGAGCTTAAAAGAGAAAAATCTTTAGAATAAATCCATGTTATAATGTAATATGCTCTTTTCACAGATATTTACAACATGAGGCAGTACAGGATGCTTTAGTATTTATGTGAGATATTGATTTCTACATTATGTGAATTCTAAGATGCAAGTTTCAGTACCTCTAATGTCTATCAATAGCAAAGTAGTTGAATGCATCATAGTGTTTCCACACTGGGGAATACTAGTGTAGTTATTAGAAAATAAATTTAAGTTAGATTTATATATGTTATACTTGAGGGATATTCAATATGCTTTTGTCAAATCAGAAAAGCCACTTACAGAGAAATGTGCTTATTGTGATCCATGGTTTTTTAAAAACAAACAAAACATGTGCTTTGTGTGTGTTTTTGTATGTCGTGTTATTACTATGAAAAACAATATAAAACGATACAAACTGTTGGCATTCATTACTGGAAGGGGTGAAGTATGGAAGGGTTATGGAGGGATTAGCAGGTTTATTTTTATAGATCTTTTCATTGTTTTATTGTTTCATTTTCACTCAGGTTAATGAGTACACTTCTTAAAATTCAAGACTAAAAATCGAAAACATCTAGAGACTCTGTGAAACACTCAATATATATTTGGGTAACACACCGAACATTAGAACCTAGACCTAACAATTTCATTCAGTAGTTATTTCCATTAAAATAATCTTTATTGACACTTAGCACATCTTGGACTTTTTTTCATTACTATCCTATTTGCCTCTTTCTGTGTCCCTGTGGCATTACGGATCAATTAGTAATTCGGGTGGAGACAATATAACTATCTGTCTAAGTGTTCTATGAAGTCTAATTCAGATGAGCAGAATGTTTAGAGAATTCCAACTCCTGTTCCTTGAGTAGATTTTTGCGTACTCTTTAGAAGAATTTTATTCCAGGGAAGCTGCTGCCTCTGGAATGGTCCCATGTGTGACTCCAAGTCTACTGCCTGTCCTTACAAGGCAATAATCCTTAGGCTTCAATGTGAAATGAATTAAGTTTTTAAAATGCCCAATTCATAGCAAAAATATGAGCAGAAAAAAAGAATATTAAATGCAAGTTATTTTTCACCTCTATACTTACTTATCTTTCAGTAGTATTAATCATACCCGTCTTCTTGTAAGATTTTATTAACCTAGCTTCTATGATGCACTAGCCCCCATCAGAAATCTTACCCAACCCATATTTTTCAGTCCAGACTTCATCCCTGAGTTTCAGAGTACCTTACTTTACAGGTCCTCTTTACTAGATCAAACATTTCAAACCCAAAGTTTCTCAGGCTAAACTCCTGGTCTTTCCCACCAGTATTTTCCAATGTTTACCCTCTTAATGAATAGTACTATCATCTACTTAGTAGATTACTAAGGTAATCTACTCTTAGTAACTCCCTCTTTCTCATCCCTCATTCTCAGTTTACCATCAGGTCCTGTTGATTTTACTTCCATTTCTGTGTCACTCCCATATCCTCCTAACCAGTCTACCAATCATTTATTCTATACCTATCCATTCCCCTCACATTCTTTGGAGTGTAGTTAAATGTTTTGATACTGCTTTGAATTCATGAATGATTTCTCAATGCTCTTAGGATAATATGTCTAATACAAGGCTCTAGGCTATATCTCTATAGTCCTTGCTCTCTTGCTACAGTGTTCTAGCTACATTGACCTTCATTAGTTCATGTTTTGGCAAAGCTCTCTGTTATCCCTGAGCTTTACCACATACAGTTTCTATTGGGGGGTGAGGGAGATGTTTCATTCCCATATTTTTTACCTGGTTACCTCCTATTCAACCTTAAGATATCAGTTCAAGCATTACTTTCTCAGAGGAGCTTACCTGGATTTTTTAGGTTAAGCAAGTTTTCATTGTTTCAGTTCTCATTGCACCATATACCTCTCCTTCTTAGTTACTGTCATAATAAAAGTTGACATTTGTTTGTATGATTTGATTAACATCTCTGCATTCTAGCAGAATTTTCAACTGTTTTTTTCAGCATTGTATGTCTAGTATTTAAAACCAAGTATGTTACTTCATAAATATTTGTTCAATAAATAAATAGATGAACTTTCATAAAAATTCAAAAGTTTATCAATATTTCTTAAAATTTATCATTTTTAGCATTGATATTATAAGCATAAGAGAAATACACAAACATTGAGATATGTAGAAGGATTAGTGTAAAGATGAGTGCATAATTTGACCTTTACATTTAAGATGAAAAAACTGGTTATTTATTTGTATATATACTTGCCAACTTCCTCCTACTTCCTTGTCATGTTTTCTATTATCCAGACAAAGTAAATACTGGGAATCATCAAAGAATATTATTTTTAAATACTTGGGATCCTCTTTTTAATTTTTTCCTTTTTTTCAGGGTCTGATCTTGGGATACAGTGAAGGCTGGAGGAATTGATATTAATTAGAAACAATTTTTGCTGACTTTAGGGACTGGAATGGTATAATAAACTCTATATATAATAAAGAGGAATAAAAGTCACGTGAAAAACCAGCAGGTCATTTGACAAATTATCTAGATTCTGTGTGTATATCTGTATTTAAGTCAAAACTTGCATGGAGTATAGCGTTGCAGTTGAGAATCATAGGTTTTAGAGGTATACAGCACCAAGCTCTGTCTACCTACCTTCTTTTAGCCTTAGTTTTTTCTTTTTTAAATGGAAAATATTAACCTAATCTACCTCTTGATGTTGGGAGAATAAAAATGTATCTGTTAATACTCTACAATAAAATATCTATATTCACAGATTTAATACATAAATACACATATATATATATATGTGTATCCATTTGTATCTATGTCAAGTTATCCACACACACACACGTACATACACATAAACACACAAATATTTACCTTAGGACAGTAACTAGCACATTCAGTGCTCAAGAAAAGTTAGCCATATTTATAATTTAAGATGCTTATGTTGCATACTATCTAACTTACAATGCAAAATAACTAGGAAAAAAAAGGAAGAACTGATAGAACTTCAGGCAGTTTAAATAGCTTCCTGTCTCTTGGAATATTTTTGAGGTTGGGAAGAAATGTTTGGCCCCTATCATGTGGTGTTCTTTCTCTTACATAGCATATTTTCCAAGGTCTTTATGACTTATAAGGTCAAGTGCTTATCGTACCTCTTCTCACAAACAATATCAAGTAAAATTGGGAAAAGTGCTTGGTAGATGTATCTGCAATGAATTTTTGTTTAGAACTTGTGTTTTGCTGTGACTGAATTTCTCTCAGTTTGAAAAATTTGACATTTAGCATAATCTTGAAATATGTGGTTCTTTCCACTGTTAGTTTTTAAGACTTAGCTTTTAAGACACCAGTCACCAAAAAGGCAATATCCTTCCCTTCCCTAAATGTGATAGTATCTTTGAACCATAAGTTAATGGAAATGAACAATTTTAACTGCCAAGCCACAACAGTGTCTCCAGTGTCTGTCATCTTGCTTTGAGCTGGTACAAATGCATGTGTTCTACATCTGTACTAGAGCCTTGACATTCCTTCATCCTGTGCAATATTTGTTAAATAAAAGAAAAAGAAAGGGGCAGGCATGCTTTGCCCAGATGTGATATTTTGTCAGCCTGGAAATTCTTTGTCTATGGCTTTACTGTCACTGAACAGTATCTACCAGTGCTGGCCTTCTGTATCCAATTTAAATTGATGATTGCTAGAGTCATATTACCCTAATTTCTAATCAGCTAATTACAATGGATCTACTGTGCAGAACAAGAGTACTACAATTAATTCCAATAGAAGCTTTATTCTCAGTTTCATGTTTATAAATTCTGTATTAATTATCTTATATAAGCCAGTTTAATTTTTAAGTATCTTTAAAAGGTTAGAATAAAAGCAATCCAAATATTTTTAAAAATTTATCAGAAAACAAGGTCATGTATCACATTCATTCCTAAAAAATGCACAATGATTCTTATTTATAGAATCCATTGTCTTCTTTCAATCCTAGACACGAGAAAACATAAGAAATCTTGAGAAAACATAACAAATCTTGATAGTTTGTTCTTTCCACCTTCCCTTATCTCCCTTCTCCTGTTACTTCTCTTTCTCTATACTCTTTTTACTTCTCCTCCCAAAAGATATGCCATATTTAGTTGTGCTAATAAAGTGATATAAATGTCAAATGGATTAATCAGTTTTAGAACATATTCTTCAATATGGCAGTGTAGTTTTAAAATATATAAGTTAGAAAAATATGTTTGAAACTAGGTTTGGACTAGGTTTTCCAATTCTTTGTGTGTGTGTGTGTGTGTGTGTGTGTGTGTGTATTTTAAATAGATAAATGGATATAGATGTACATATAGATGTAGATAGATATAGATATAGATTTAGATATAGATAATCCTCAAGTATTTTTACTAGTAGCAATATGTTTACAAACAGTTTGGAGACTGCCACTCCAAAACATCAGTTCTAGAAAGGAATGAATCTTTTTACCATTATACTCCCAGAACCTAGCACTGTTGGTTACATGTTTTGGGAGTCAATAAATATTTATTAAATTAATTAATGGAAGATTTCAGCATACTTCATGGAGCTCAATCAAACATCAGTCAAGTCTCAGACACATCTGTTTGGTGCATGCTCTTGTCATTGTAGTCATTTAAACAATATCAAGTAATGTTTTAATGGCAAGTAGTAAGGTGATATCCTAAATAGATTTCATAGGCATTCATTTTCTCTGCATTTTGTATTTAAGATGTGGAGTCCAAATATTGCTAAATAATTAGTATAATAGAAAGTCTCTGAATCTGTGCCTAGTGACTCACTAGACAACGAAATGACCCATTTTCACTGAAACCCACTGACTGATGCCTACGCTTGAATAAATGCTCACACTTAGTGGGATACTGCTTGCCGCCTATGCACTCTGCCTTTTAAAATTGTGGTGTATGCTAATTAAGAGTCATTCACATTTGTTTCCAAACATGTTTATGCTAGTTGTTATTTTTATTTACTATTAAATTTAATATTTAATTATTCATGTAATTGAATCAAATGTCATAAAAGCTGATGAAATGTGAGAGCAAAAAGAAATATTTCTAGGCTGGGCACAGTGGCTCACGCCTGTAATCCCAGCACTTTGGGAGCCCAAGGTGGGTGGATCACCTGAGATCAGGAGTTTGAGACCAGCCTGCCCAACATGGTGAAACCCCATCTCTACTAAAAATTAGCTGGGCATGGCAGCACACACCTGCAGTTCCAGCTATCTGGGAGGCTGAGGCAAGAGAATCACTTGAACCCAGGAGGTGGGGGTTGAAGTAAGCTGAGATCGTGCAACTGCACTCTAACCTAGGTGACAGAGTGATACTCTGTCTCAAAAAAGAAAAAAAAAAAAGTTTTCAAGAAAAGTTAATGTTTTGGAAAGTTTTGGCTAAAATTGTCGTTAAATTAGGTGTGGAAAAATAATTGCACATTATTGGAGCGAGAATCATAAACATCTAGATGATTTTCATGAGCAAGTCACTTAAAAAGTACCTTTAGGTCCCTGCTATGCTTTCCAGAAGTTGATACTGTAATTTATAAATGATGCGTTGAAGGTAATTTGTATAAGAAAGATTATAAGAAACTCTGAGGAGCACTCACTTGCCCAGAAAAGACCTTATTTATGGTTTTAAAATGGTAACTACTTGGACATTTGTGTGTTTTACATTAAAAATTATGCTTTGTGTGATCCTCTCCTTAACTGTTCCTTTAACAAACTCACTAATGACAGCCCAGCTGTGTCAGATTAAGAGGATTTCTACTGTAGTTCAACTTTGAGAGTTCATTTCACTCTTCTTTCATGGTTCTGGGACAATGTAATTGAAAAATCCTGATATAAAGGCAAGGTGTTAAAATCAATTACTATTTGCAATTTCCTTGTATGAAACATGATTTTCTTAATATTATACTACCCAAAGAAAATTGAGAAATAAGTAAAAATATACAGCTGATAGATGGGATAGCAAAAGTTACTCAGATTTTCTCATTTCAAATATCTTTCATAACAGCCTCATTATTTTTACTGATTAACAATAATTTAAGTTAGAATTATGACTGCAAGCCCAACCAAAAAATTCTAAAGCATATTTTAATATATTGGGGATCTATAAAAGTTTCCATATGAAAAGTGTTTATCAGAAGATGTTTCAAATTCTCCATTTTAGGATGTACAAAAATGGTTAAAACTCTGTGCAAGCTTTCAAGAAACAACAGTGGACAATATCAAATTGACACAAAGGAGATAGATGGATGATGAGTTTACTTCTCACTAAGAAGATAAGAGAGACTTCACCTAGAAAGTGTGGTCTAAACTGCAGCTTGAAATAAGCAGTTTCTGGTATACAGCTAGAGGGAAAGGTCGTTTCAGAGGGAGGAAACTAGACTAACAAAGGGCGATAGGAGGAGCGCAGAAAGTATTACAGAGGGAAGAAACTGGGGGTCAGGAGAAGAAGGGAGCTACCCGAAAGCCAAAGTGTTGGAACTTTTAGGTAAGTTGGTTATTTTAGGTACTGATGGTCCTTGAGTCTAGAAATGATAATTTATGGAACATCTGTTAAGATAGGTATAAAGTGTTACAGGAGAACCTGTAAAATAATGACTGGTTCTGCTTATTGCGAAGCTTCTTCATAGATGAGATGACACTTCATTTCCATTTGAAGTATACACATGTTGGGGCTACTTAGAGGGCTTTGTTTGAAGTGAGAAGAGACTAGAAGCAGAGATAGCAATACTGAAAGGGTGTAATGCAAAATCAGTCATGAACTTAATGAAACAATTTTATTTCATTTTTCTGGCAGTTCTTGTTGATTTTTAAAAGTAAATTCCAAATTAATAAAATTTAATAAGAAATATTTATTTCCTTTCATTAGTTGCATTTCTTTATTTTCAGAAATTGCATCATTAAATTGGTATCTTGAAAGAACTTACCTAAAGTAAAAAAATTAATAAACTTTTAGATCAAAAACTGTGTCATTCCTAAATAAAATGAAAGGCAAAATTAAAATTAACTTTTTTATACATAAAAGAAAATGTTTGCTCAAATTGTTTGTTGTTAAAAGGAAACTAAAATTGGATTTTAAATAATTTTGAAGGATTCCAAATTGTTGTCATGTTTCAGTTTTATGTAACTTTAAGTGAAATGTCTTCTTTAGGTATTAGGGAGTTTTCTTCGTAAATCATTAAAGAAAATATTCTTCTTAAAGTGGACATTCATTTTTGTACATGATTAATAGGAAGGAGTACCGTTTTATTTTTTTTTTTCAATGTTCTCCTGGCTTTCAGTTGAGAAGTTGACTTACTTTGTAAATATGCAAAATAGTGACAAAATAGTTTAATCATACAGAAGTGTTTTGTAAAATGCATATAGCCCAAGAAAATATGAATACTGTTTATATGTAGAATTATCTAAAATATGTTAGGAAAGTCAATATTTGTAAGAATTTGCAGAATTCAAACATCCATATTTTGGGAATTATAATTTTTGTGCATTGAGAAACACAATTTTTAAAATGACATTTTTAAATTAATAAATGTAAAAACATCAATTAAAAATATTTTTTGTCCTACTATCCAGAAAGTACTTTGTAGGATATAACTTTTATATGTACAAAAAGACTATGTAAACTACCTTTTACAAACCATAGTCTCATAAAATTATATTGATACATCATTTTTCTTCAGTTCTTTAGCATATCTCTTTAGCATCTTTTAATATTCAAAATTATTTTTCCAGAACACGATCTTAATGACTTATACAAAGGTTATCCTATTTGATGTGTCAGATTTTATTTGACCACAGATGACTGGTACTTAAACTTTTTAAAGAGTCTCTAATGTAACCATGGGGACGAACTACCTGAGACCTAAATGTCTCTACCCATCTCTTAAAAGTATAGTACAGGGCTAGGGTTAAGGTAAGTAAGCCTTATGCATCTTAAAGCTTTTGATTCATAGTATGAATTAGCTTTCCAATTTGTATGCTGCTTTCTCTAAACTTCCCCATCCTGAGTAGTATCTTTGTTTTCTTTTTTGTTATTTTTAAATTATTTGGAGCTAACTTATGAGGATGCAGATGTATAAAAATGACACAGTGGACTTTGGGACTCGGGGGAAAGGATGGGAAGTGGATGAGGGATATAAGACTACAAACTGGGTGCAGTGTATTCTGCTCAGGTGATAGGTACACCAAAATTTCACAAATCACTACTAAAGAACTTACTCAAGTAACCAAATACCATCTGTTCTCCAATAACCTATGGAAACAAAAAAAATTTAAAAAATATTTTTTAAGGTTTAACATTGTTTACAATTATTAGTGATTTGTGTATTTTTGTAAATTTTATATTAATGTATTTTTCTGTTAATTTATACAGGTGCCTTTTGCCATTTAGGTTGCAAATATTTTTATCTTCTTTACTTGCTTTGATATTTTGTTTATGGGATTTTGAAATGCAGATACTTATACTTCAATGAGCTGAATCTAAGAATCTTTCTTTCTTTCTCTCTCTCTCTCTTCCTTCCTTCCTTCCTTCCTCTCTTTCTTTCTCTCTCCTTTTCTTTTCTTCTTCGTCTTCTTTTTTTTTTTTTTTTGAGACAGAGTATCTCTGTGTCACACAGCCTGGAGTGCAGTGGCATGATTTCAGCTCACTGAAGCCTCGACCTCCTGGGTTTAAATGATCCTCCCGTCTAGCCCCTCAAGTAGCTGGGACTAGAGTTGTGTGCCACCACACCTAGCTAATTTTTTGAATTTTGTAGATACAGGGTCTTGCCCTGTTGCCCAGACTGGTCTTGAATTCCTGAGCCCAAATAATCCTCCTGCCTGAGCCTCCCAAAGTGCTGGAATTACAAGAATGAGCCACTGTGCCCGGGCGAATCTCACTTTCTTTTTTCTAAGCTGTTAGGTATGCACGTGTGTGTGTGTGTGTGTGTGTGCATGCTCGCGTGTGAGTGCATGTATGTGTATATATGTTTGTATGTGTGTGGTGGACTATAGTAAATGGCACAGAAGAGACAAAATCACACAGGTAAACTTTGAAATGTCAGTTTACCATATATCATTCTAATCATTTGGGGCAAAGTCAAAGAGCCTATGTGAAGAGTTCACATGTTTATGAATTACGGGAATCATTTGAGTTGCAAGGGTGAGTTGAAAATGTCTTGGGGTTATTTTTTTTTCCAAATGAAGATATTACTTTGACAATCAGGAACCAGGACATACTCTCCTGAAAATGGCGAATTTGGTTGATTTTGAAAATACAGAAGAAACAATTCTCAGGAAGATGAAAAGTTAGGCTGCAATTGTCACAACAAAACTTTTATCTGATGAGAACTTGAAGCTGACTACAGGGGTGACAATAAATGTTTCCCATTAGAAGTGACACTGCACATTTTAGATGATGAAATACTATTGTTAGTGGTTGTAGAACTTTAATGTTGCCAGAATATTTCATCAAGCAGAGTCTCTGCATGTGGTAAAATTTCATCAAGTGGCGTCGCTGCATGAGGTAAAATTTCACCAAGTTAAAAATGCTTATGAACACTATTTTATAAAATATGTATTTATACATTTGGCAAAATTATAGAGAAAAGTAAGAAATGAAAAACATAAATTTCAGGGTGGTAGTTACCTCTGGGAAAGAGGGAAGCGGGTGTAATCAGGGAGGGTAAATAGGGGACAACAACTGGACTGGGAATGTCTAAGTCGGTGCTGGTCACACAGGGTTGTTTTACAGTATTCCTTATCTCTTGTATATGCATTGTGAATAGGCTTGTTTGAATAGGATATTGAAATATTTTAATAACCAACTTTAACAATCACAAAAATATTTTCAGTGAATACAAGAATGGTCAAAACACATTGAATGCATCATATGAACCCTCAAGTCCTGGTTCCCTTCCTGGTCATTTTCTCACACTGTGTTGACTAGTGACTTCTCATGTCTCTGTGCTGCCTCTAGTGCTCCCTCATTCCTCTCTGGTGCTTGGCCCTCCTTGTTTTGGTGTCCAGAGTTTTCTCTGAAGAGATATCCTAGGGAAGTTCTCCCCAGCAGCATACAAATAAACTTGAGTTCCCAAATCTGACTCGCCTCCAGTGCAGAGTTGACTTACCTATGCCTTATTGCCTTGGAATTGCATGTTCATGCTCCATGTTTTCCACGTGGGGAGTCGGGTAGTATAGTAAGCTAATCTATGAAAGTTGTTAATAAAAGAAGTAGAGTCTCTTCTCTTGTATTTCTCCTGTCAATTTAGAGACAATGTACCCTGCCTTATGTTGTCTGCTTAAAACTGTGAAGTGATAGTTTCCATCCTACATTTCTTTTCTCAGGTCCAAACCTCTGTATTCAGCTGTATGCACACTTGTATATCAGATATACATAAAATTGAATGCATAGTTTTTCATACTTATCCAAAACCACCTCTTTCTCTCCCACATTTTGACTAATGGCAGAGCTACTGTCTGCTGGTTCAGGTAAGGCACATAGGAGATATCCTAAAGCCATCTCCTCCTCACCTCTCCATTTTTAGTGATGTTTCTTTTGCCATCGGTCTCCCTTTCTGCATCCCTCTGTTGTAGTTCAGGGCTTCATTTTTACTCAGCTGGATTATGTATGCAGTAAAAAACTTTAAAAATTACAAAAGGCCTCCCTACTGATCTATAATGTCGTCTACGCAAATTTATTCTCTACCCAAGGTGAACGCTATAGCACATTCATCTGTCAATGCCATTCTCCTGTTCAAAAATCACAATGTCTTCTCATTGTCCATATCAGTATTCCCCAAATACATACCTCAGAGGGACAGAAAGATGAGTAAGTAAAGTGCATGGAAAAAAAAATATTAGCACTTCTATTTATATTTGTTTTGAATGTAACACAAGGATACAGTGCTTTGTATAATAAAAGGATAGTATCAAGAAAAACTTCATTTTACATTAAAATGTGTTTGAAGCATACAGTGCATTTTAAAAATGTTTTCACCAAAACCATTGTCTATCACTTGAAATACTAAATTCTTATATTGAAAAAATTTTCGTAGTCTAAGATGTTATTATTGTTAAACAATAGTGTAGTAGGCTTTTCTTGCTGGACATTTCATATGAGTGTTCTATACAATTATTTACTGCCATCAAGTTTGTGTCCTATTTGTTCATACATCTGTAATGTGTGTTTATATATATGTGGGCATGCATGTGTATATATATATGTGTGTATATATATGTATGTATATATGTATGTGTGTATACATGTATGTATATATAAGTATGTGTGTGTGTGTATATATGTATACCACACACACAGTGGTGGGAAAGAACTAATGCATTGAGCTGATTTTATTTCAGATGCTTGCTCTGCAGTTATGACATTTGGGTTACACAATCTGCCCAAATTATGGCTAACCTGATAAAAAGCTCCATGGCATTGCAGTACTGGGGAATGATGGGCAATTTCTTAAAGCTTAAAGATTAATATGTTCAATAATAGCAATACATTATTGAATTCATGTTTTAAAAATCTTGATGTGTCTTTTTAATTGCCTTTGTTCAAGATAGTTAAAGTGCATTCAGTTATTTTTTTATGCCCTCAGGATAAAGGCACCTGGGATTTTTACTCAGTTAGAGCAGATATTTTGGTGGTATTTATTGGTCAATGAAGATTTCTCATGGAATTTTCTGTAAACTCTGTTGCTCTAATGTCTGGATAGTGTGTTTATGGTTCTTGGGCTTTCTACCTTTCTTCAGTCTTTAGGGTAACTGTGTTTTAGGTTTCATTAATCTACTGTAAAATTTTCTGTTCTAAATGAATGATTATTTGGAGGCAAAATGCAGTCAGAAATTAAAATAAACACATAACTCTAAGCATGTCCACAGATCCACCTTCTATATTGCACCGAGTTAATAATTTGTGCAATTCAATATTCATTATTCTAAGCTTTTTGAGACGAGGGAATGGGTCTGACTCAATTGCTTAGGCTGGAATGCACAGGCATGATCATAGATCATAGCTTACTGCAATCTCCTGGGCTCAAGGAATCCTTCCACTTCAACCTCCTGAGTAGCTGGAACTATAGGCGTGCATGCCATCATGCCTGGCTAATTTTTAACTTTTTTTTTCTTTTTTCTTTTTTCTTTTTTTGTAGAGACGAGATCTCTTTATATGGCTCAGGCACTCCTAGCCTCAAATGATCCTCTTGCCTTGGTCACCCAAAGTGCTGGAATTATAGGTAGGAACCATCAGACCTAGCTATTCTAACGTATTATTTTTTAAAAATTAAAATAGGTAATTTTATCTGTTGAAGTAACAAACATCCACACACTTTTATTTCCTAGTCCCTTTAGTCAGACCCACAAAATATAATATTTTAATAAAAGGCATTAAGAGTGAATTCCAGGGTGATGCCAGTTAATTAATAATACTTAATCTATTACTTTTATTTATAAATAATTCCCTAGGAGTTTGTGTACTATACAGAATAAGTGACAGACAGTCAAAACTTTCAATGAGACTGATCGACTACAATAGGTGTTATCCATTTAATTATCTATAACATATTGCTTATGCATTTACTATTTCCAGTAATCTAATTTCTGGCTAAGTAATCTCTCTCACATTATGGAAAGAAAATATTTAAGATGAGGTAAAGGTAACACTGAAAAATACAAAGATAAGCTATCGTCTGTTGGTGCCAGATACAATGTGACTGAAATACTGATTTTAAAATAAACATTCTGGAATCATGACAGGAAATGTATTTTATGTCTTAAACTCGAGTCTATAAAAGCTAGAATGGGTAGACAGAATTGGTATGGTAAGTGGGTTCTGCAGCTGTGTTGGCTCCACAGATGCTTTGCATGTGTTGTTCTTGAAGAGCAAATAAAAGAGAAACCCCCTCATTTTTCAAGAGCATGGGAATATGTCTTTTTTTTTTTCATTTTAATAATGGTACCAGATATGATTCTCATTCTATTTTCTTAAAATATTTGAAACAGTGAGTAGACACTTCATCTTGAAGACACAGCTGTTCAGACGATCAGGCACAAAAGAAGCCCAACAATATTCTCAAAGTGAAATTGCAATTGTAATTATGTGAATGTTAGCTACTGGAATTATAAACATGGGGCCCCAAGAGGAAAACTGGGAAGCTGCCAACTTCATTTTCTGAAACTATTCACATATATCACAAAGAAACTTACACTTTTCACCCTTCTCCACTTATTGGCATGCAAACCATCTCCTTGCTCTCTGTTCGAAGAGCTGCTCTTGCTTCTCTTGCTTCTTCTAGTCAAAGGTGGAAGTCAGGTGGCTGGAAGTTGCTTAAATGATTTCCTCTCATCTGCCCATAATGAACAGCTGCAGTAAATTGTTCAATATCATTTTGAATATGCATAACCCAATGCACAGCTCAGATTTTTAAATCTAACTTTATATTCTTGACTATTCCACTGTTTGCATTGTTCATTTTAAGGCATTTAAAAATTGATACAAATCAAATTATTGTTGCAGTTTGATACTTAAAAAAGACTTATTATTACAGGACCATTGAGATATGTTTTAAAAAAATATTATTATACATTAAGTTCTGGGATACATGTGCAGAACATGCAGGTTTGTTACATAGGTATACATGTGCCATGGTGGTTTGATGCACCCATCAACCCATCATCTACATTAGGTATTTCTCCTAATGCTATCCCTCCCCTAGCCCCACAACCACTGAAAGACCCCTGTGTGTGATATTCCTCTCCCTATGTCCATGTGTTCTCATTGTTCAACCCCTTATGAGTAAGAACATGCGGTGTTTGGTTTTCTGTTACTGTGTTAGTTTCCTGAGAATGATGGTTTCCAGCTTGATCCATGTCCCTGCAAAGGATATGAACTCATCCTTTTTTATGGCTGCATAGTATTCCATGGTGTATATGTGCCACATTTTCTTTATCCAGTCTATCATTGATGGACATTTGGGTTGGTTCCAAGTCTTTGCTATTGTGAACAGTGCTGCAATAAACATATGTGTACATGTGTCTTTCTAGTAGAATGATTTATAATGCTTTGGGTATATACCTAATAATGGGGTTGCTGGGTCAAATGGTATTTCTGGTTCTAGATCCTCGAGGAATCGCCACACTGTCTTCCACAATGGTTAAACTAATATACACACCCACCAACAGTGTAAAACTATTCCTATTACTCCATATCCTCTCCAGCATCAGTTGTTTCCTAATTTTTAATGATCACCATTCTATCTGTCGTGAGATGGTATCTCATTGTGATTTTGATTTGCATTTCTCTAATGACCAGTGATGATGAGCTTTTTTTCATATGTGTTTTGGTGACATAAATATCTTCTTTTGGGAAATGTCTGTTCATATCTTTTGCACACTTTTTGATAATTTTTTTTTCTTGTAAATTTGTTTATGTTCCTTGTAGATTCTGGATATTAGCCCTTTGTGAGATGAGTAGATTGCAAAAATTTTCTCCCATTCTGTAGGTTGCCTGTTCACTCTGATGGTAGTTTCTTTTGTTGTGCAGAAGCTCTTTAGTTTCATTAGATTCCATTTGTCAATTTTGGCTTTTCTTGCTGTTGCTTTTGGTGTTTTAGACATGAAGTCCTTGCCCATGCCTATGTCCTGAATGGTATTACCTAGATTTTCTTCAAGGGTTTTTATGGTATTAGGTCTAACATTTAAGTCTCTAATCCATCTCGAATTAATTTTTGTATAAGTAGTAAGGAAAGGATCCAGTTTCAGCTTTCTACTTATGGCTAGCCAATTTTCCCAGCACCATTTATTAAACAGGGAATCCTTTCCCCATTTCTTATTTTATCTTGTTTTAGACATGAAGTCTTTGCCCATGCCTATGTACTGAATGGTATTGCCTAGGTTTTCTTCTAGGATTTTTATGGTTTTATGTCTTATGTTTAAGTCTTCAATCCATCTTGAGTTATTTTTTGTATAAGGTGTAAGGAAGGGGTCCAGTTTCAGTTTTCTGCATATGGCTAGCCAGTTATCTCAACACCATTTGTTAAATAGGGAATCCTTTCCCAATTGCTTGTTGTCAGGTTTGTCAAAGATCAGATGGTTGTAGATGTGTGGCATTATTTCTGAGGCCTCTTTTCTGTTCCATTGATTTATATATCTGTTTTGGTACCAGTACCATGCTGTTTTGGTTACTGTAGTCTTGTAATATAGTTTGATGTCAGGTAAAATGATGCCTTCAGCTTTGTCGTTTTTGCTTAGGATTGTCTTTGCTATATGGGCTCTTTTTTGGTTAGGCTCTTTTTTGATTCTATACAAAATTTAAAACAGTTTTTTATAACTCTGTGAAGAAAGTCAATGGTAGCTTGATGAGGATATCATTGAATCTATAAATTACGTTGGGCAGTATGGCCATTTTCATGATATTGATTCTTCCTATCCATGAGCATAGAATGTTTTCCATTTGTTTGTGTCGTCTCAAATCTCAAACAATTTCCTTGAGCTCTGGTTTGTACTTCTCCTTGAAGAGGTGTTTCACATCCTTTGTAAGATGTATTCCTAGGTATTTTATTCTATTTGCAGCAATTGTGAATGGGAGTTCACTCATGATTTGGCTCTCTGATTGTCTATTATTGGTGTATAGGAATGCTTGTGATTTTTTTCACATCGATTTTATATCCTGAGACTTTGTTGAAACTGTTTATCAGCTTAAGGAGATTTTGGGCTGAGATGATGGGTTTCTCTAAGTATACAATCATGTCATCTGCAAACAGAGACAATTTTACTTCTTCTCTTCCTATTTGAATATGCTTTATTTCTTTCTCTTACCTGATTGCCCTGGCCAGAACTTCCAATACTCTGTTGAATAGGGGTGATGAGAGAGGACATCCTTGTCTTGTACCGGTTTTCAAAGGGAATGCTTCCAACTTTTGTCCATTTACTATGATACTGCCTGTGGGTTTGTCATAAACAGCTCTTATTATTTTGAGATATGTTCCATCAATACCTAGTTTATTGAGAGTTTTTTAGCATGAAGGATGTTGAATTTTATTGAAGGTCTTTTCTGCATCTATTAAAATAATTATCTAGTTTTTGCTATTGATTCTGTTTATGTTATGGATTACATTTGCTGATTTGTGTGTGTTTTACCAGCCTTGTATCCTTGGGACATAAATGCTTAAACCAGGAAAAGTGTTCTGGAGGTGAGCACTGAATTAGGATGCTGAAGAACTTGTCCTTTCTCATGACTGTTTTACTTGTGAACTTAGTAAGTGGTTTCCTCTCTATTTCATCCTCTCTCAGATGGTAAGAATAATGCTTGTCATAACCATATCAGTAGGGAATTGTGAAGGACCTTGAAACTGTAACCTACTATCCACTTACAATTACAAGTGTGTTGAAAATAAAGTACTGAATCTTGAAGACATAGTCAAGATGAAAACTGCTTCAAGACGGAAACTGAATTGAAAAGATCGTCAATTGGGCAGGGCCCTTTCTATTGCTACATTTCATAATAGTAGCAGCTGTCTATTGACATTTACATTTTCCACTGTAAAAATGAAAGACAAGACTCTAATCATAGAAATAGTGTTTTTCTCTACACAGAATAAAAGACCATGTGAAAAGGTAAAGATACAGCGACTTTAAGAAATATTTAATTTCAAATTTTGGCTTTAGTTCTGAATCAAACCAAGTATGGAACTGCATATACTAAAAGGACTTTTCCCCTTAATAACAACTGCCTAACTACCATATGCTATATGAATACTGGGCAGTCAAAAATATAAGATCAAAAGCAAAACTATAATATCCTATAAGACAGTATATTTATGACTTCCAAAAAAGATGAAATTTATTCAACAAAATACAAAAGTGCAAACTGCAAACTGCAGAGGTAAAGTTTAAAATACATTAAGATAACTATCAGAAATTCTGATTTGTGACCATCAAAATCAATGAAGAAAAGAACAAAAGAAGAACTACACACTGAGAGATGATGTTTTATAATATACATAAGAAGCAAAAGATTAATCAATATCCAAAAATAAATACAAAGAATCTTGTAATTTGCAAGAAAAAGAATAACTCAAAATAATAGGGAAAAATTTTAATAGGTACTTCACAGAAAGAAAATCTGAACAGCCAATAAAAGGTGCCCAGTCTAATAAATAATCAAGTAAATAAAAATTGAAACCACATTGAGAGATCATTTATAACTCACCATAGTGGGGAAAAAACAGTTTGTTAATGTATTGTGTTGTTGAGGTTGAGGGTTAACCAGATCACTTATACAAGACTTCTCATGAATACAAAATAATATAACTACTCTGAAAAATAAATTGGCATAATCTGTACACTCTTTTGTGTTTCTGTCTTTGTGTTTCCTATAAATTAAGAAAAATATTTATTTTGTATTTCTGCATGAATTAATTTCAAAGTAACCAAATAAGTGATAAGGAAAAGTTTTGCAATATAGAAGAATTCAAGCAATAAATTCAGGATAAATGACAGAATTACAGAGTCACCATTTTTCAACCCTTAGAAAAAATATTTAGGTAGCTTTCAATAATAGATGCTAATACCACTGGATGAAATTTTATGGGAAATCTTGTAATGAAGTAATTAGACTGACACTATCTGAGCCTACTGATTGAGCTCAGGAGATCTAAAATTGGGGCAATAGGCAGTATAGAGCATCACATATTAAAATTTCTTACTCAGAAAAAAAAATTATAGTACATTTAGTCAAATCAGTTTACAGGGAATAGAGGACTATGGATAGTAGAACAAACAGCATGATTTTCCTGGATCGGTAAAATCCAGAATGTGAGACATTTCAGGATAATGTTTTTCAGGACCTGGTTTCTCCAACAAATCAGTAGCATAGAAGATAAAAAGAATAACGGGGATTGTTGTAAAGGAAAAAAGATGCAAGAGGTCAAGATATAGTATGACAAAACATAATATCACTTGAATTTTGATTGGTCAAACCAACTATAAAAAATAGACAGTCAATTAAATGTTAATAAAGGTGAAAATAAAATGTGAACTAGGTATTAGATGACATTAAGGAAAGTATTTTGTTAGGTATAATAATGTCATGATGTTTTCTTTAAAAATGTTACAAGATAAGGATCTATGCTGAAATGTTTGCAGGTGAAATGATATCTTACATTTGCTTTAACAAAACAAAGCTGCTAAGATAATAGAATTAAGTGTTTTTAATAAATTATTAGTTATAAGGGTGGTGATGAAAAACAAGAGGTCTAGGATAACATCTGGATTTTGCCTTTGGTTTCAAGGGTGGTGCCATTTGCCAAGACAGGTGATATAGAAGCAACAGCAGGCTTCAGAAATTAAAATGACTTTAATTTTGAACATAAGTTTTAAGAGTCACAAAGGGCTTGATTGAGTTTGGAAACTATAAATTATCAGCAGCCATCCACAGCTTTGTGAAATTTCCTAAAATTTCCTTCAGCAGTACCCAGGGGTGTCGCTACAAGTGCAGTGAAAAAAATGTCTGGATCGATCTGCTTTGGAATGTTAGTAGGTCAGATACAACCAAAGACCAAAAAGACATGAGCAATGGGGATTGTTGCAAGAGAGAAGTTAAATGATATGTTATCCTAGGTTGGATAGGAAAGTGCTAAGTCCGTTAAAGTAGTGAGGGGAGCCGGGCACGGTGGCTCACACCTGTAATCCTAGTTTGAGACCAGCCTGACCAATATGGTGAAACCCCATCTCTACTGAAAATACAAAAATTAATTGGATGTGGTTGTGTGCTCCTGTAGTCCCAGCTACTCAGGAGGCTACGACAGGAGAATTGCTTGAACCCGGGAGATGGAGGTTGCAGTGAGCCCAGATTGCTCCATTGCACTCTGGCCTGGGTGACAGAGTGAGACTCCGTCTCAAAAAAAAAAAAAAAAAGTGTTGATGGGTTAGCAAGTCTTCAGATAATATCAGTAAGGGTGGATAGAGGATAATAGGCATCTCAGAGGAGGTACATATTGTTATAATCATCAAATAATGATCTGAATACAGCAGTGGAGGGTTAAAGCAAAATGCTGCTACTTGATTTTGGGGTTCTATAGTTAAATAAGAGGGAATACAAAGTTTTAGCTTGCATGCTATTTAGAAGGGAGTAGAAGAACCCATCTGTGAATAGATTGGCAGTATAGAGTAGATGCTAGGTGATAGATAAGTGTTCTAGAAAAAAAAGGCAAGGGTCAGTAGCAAAAAGAATGCTAGGTGTGAAAGAATGGGTGTCCCAGAATAGGGCAGAGATAAGAGAAATGAGGGTGAGCTGGTCAGGGGCCAGCACTTTGGCTGGTGACCAAAGAAAAGTGGAGGAAAACATATTAGATGAGTGGCTCTTGAGACTTAGGGGCAGACCAAGTCCCAAGTGCTACAAAAGCCTCATGAGTTTAGCAAAATTTAGGCGCTACTTATCATTGAAAAGGAATGTCACTAGGAATTTACTTATCTTGTCTCTGAAGAATCATTTTTCTCAGACTGTTAAAGAAAAAAAAAAACCAACACATCTATGCTTTTTCCTTATTTTAAGATTTAGTTATTTTTATATTAATAATCAGTTGTATCACATTCCTATTTTATATACTTTGCTATTTTTAAAATTTTTATTATTTTTAATTATAATTCAAGTTCCAGGATACATGTGCAAAACATGTATGTTTGTTACATAGGTATACATATGCCATGGTTGTTTGATGCACCCATCAACCCATCATTTACATTACATAATTCTCCTAAGGTTATGCCTCCTTCCTAGTCCCCCACCCCCTGACAGGCACAGTGTTTGATGTTCCCCTCCCTATGTCCATGTGTTCTCATTGTTCAACCCCTTATGAGTGAGAACATGTGGTGTTTGGTTTTCTGTTACTGTGTTAGTTTGCTGAGAATGATGGTTTCCAGCTTGATCCATGTCCCTGCAAAGGACATGAACTCATCCTTTTTTATGGCTGCATAGTATTCCATGGTGTATATGTGCCACATTTTCTTTTTCCAGTCTATCATTGATGGACATTTGGGTTGGTTCCAAGTCTTTGCTATTGTGAACAGTGCTGCAATAAACATATGTGTACATGTGTCTTTCTAGTAGAATGATTTATAATCCTTTGGGCATATACTCAGTAATGGGATTGCTGGGCCAAATAGTATTTCTGGTTCTATGTCCTTGAGGAATCGTTACACTGTCTTCCACAATGGTTGAACTAATGTGCATTCCCACCAACAGTGTAAAACCTTTCCTGTTTCTCCACATTTTCTCCAGCATCTGTTGTTTCCTGACGTTTTAATGATCACGATTCTATCTGTTGTGAGATGGTAACTCATTGTGGTTTTGATTTGCATTTCTCCAAGGACTTGTAATTATGAGTTTTTCTTCATATGTTTGTTGGCCACATAAATGTCTTCTTTTGAGAAGTGTCTGTTCATATCCTTTACCCACTTTCCGATAAGTTGTTTGTTTTGTTCTCATAAATTTGTTTAAGTTCCTTGTAGATTCTGGATATTAGCCCTTTGTCAAATGGATAGATTGCACATTTTTTCTCCTATCTGTAGGTTGCCTGTTCATGCTGATGACAGTTTCTTTTGCTGTGCAGAAGCTCTTTAGTTTAATTAGATCCCACCACCAGCACCCTGGGTTTCAAGCACAAAACTGGGTGGCCGTTTGGGCAGACACTGAGCTAGCTGCAGGAGCTTTTTTTTCATACCCACTTGAAGAGGCAGTCTGTCCCTTAGCAGAGCTCCAGCACTGTGCTGGGAGATCCGCTGCTCTCTTCTGACCTGGCAGGCAGGAACCTTTGAGTCTGCTGAAGCTGCGCCCGCAGATGCCCCTTCTCCCAGGTGCTCTCTCCCAGGGAGACGGGATCTTTATCTATAAGCACATGACTGGGGTTGCTGCCTTTCTTTCAGAGATGCCCTACCCAGAGAGGAGGAATCTAGAGAGGCAGTGGCTTTGCTGAGCTGTGGTGGGCTCCACCCAGTTTGAACTTCCTGGCAGCTTTTTTTACATTGTGTGTGGAAAACTGCCTACTCAAGCCTCAGTAATGGCAGACGCCCCTCTCCCCACCAAGCTCAAGCGTCCCACATCGACTTTAGACTGCTGTGCTGCCAGCAAGAGTTTCAAGCCAGTGGATCTTAATTTGCTGGGCTCCCTGGGGGTGGAATCGGCTGAACTAGACCACTTGGTTACCCAGTTTCAGCCCCCTTTCCAGGGGAAGGAATGGTTCTGTCTCGCTAGTATTCCAGGCACCACTGGGGTATGAAAAAAAAAAAAACTCCTGCAGTTAGTTCAATGTCTGCCCAAATGGCCGCCTGGTTTGGTGCTTGAAATCCAGAGCCCTGGTGGTGTAGGCACCCAAGGGAATCTCCTGGTCTGTGCATTGCAAAGAGCTTGTGTAATTTCTGGGCCAGAATGCACTGTTCCTCATGGTATGGTCCCTCACAGCTTCCCTTGGCTAGGGGAGGGAGTTCCGCGATCCCTTGCACTTCCCTGGTGAGGCAACACCTCATCCTGCTTTGGCTCACCCTCTGTGGGCTGCACACACTGTCCAACCAGTCTCAATGAGATGAGCCAGGTATCTTAGTTGGAAATGCAGAAATCACCTGTCTTCTGCATTTATCTTGCTGGGAACTGCAGACTGGAGCTGTTTCTATTTGGCCATGTTGCCAGTCACTGAGATATGTTTTAATTTATTTTCTGCATATTTTGGAAATTCCTAGCAACCTTTGGCAAAGGCTAGAGAAAATTTTCCTTTTCCAAGTTCCAAAAACATTTTTTTAGTCTCTTTTATGATTACTCTTCACAATAATTAATCCCATTTTGGGCTGTTGATGATACTCATTTGCTCTTGTCAAATAATGTATTCCTTTCCACATTTTCTTCTCTATTGTTAGGACAGTATTAAACTTTGCAACTTTTGATTAGTTTTTACTTTTTTTACTCAGTTCTTCTGTGTGTCCAGTCATACATTTGTGGTATCCTTTAATGTTTTCAAAACATTTTAATTTTTCAAAATTATTAACTCTCTGGGTGTGTCTTATTATTGTCTTAAATTTCCTCCTAAATTCTACTTTATTGCTTTTAGTCTAACTTGATTTTGTTTCATATAATATCTTCAAACAATAGGAAAAAATATTGGTTATCATTTGCATTTAAGGTAATATGGTTTGGATCTGTGTCCCTACCCAAATTACATGTTAAAATATAATCCCCAGTGTAGGAGGCAGGGCCTAGAGTGAAGTGATTAGATTGTGGGGGTAGATTTCTCATGAATGGTTTAGTACCATCCTCTTGGTACTGTTCTCAGAATACTGGGTGAGTCCTTGTGATATCTGGTAGTTTAAAAGTGTGTGGCACCTCTTGTCTCTCTCACTTGGTCCTGCTCCTGCCATGTGAAATGCCTGCTGCCTCTTTGCCTCCTGCCATGATTGGAAGTTTCCTGAAGCCTCCACAGAAGCAGAAACCACTATGCTTCCTGTACAGCCTGCAAAACACTAAGACAATTAAACTTCTTTTCTTTATAAAATTTCTAGTCTCATATGAGATATGTGAGGTTAGAATTGTCTGCTGTGGCTAAATGCATTGTTCTTTCCCAAAATTTACCTTAATTGGATTACTTCTATAGCATTTGACAGTATTCATCATTTATGTTTTTGCCTTTTTCAAACTCTCCCTCCTACCTTAGGCATACTACTTCTCCATAGAAGCTTCTGTTTCTCTCCTAGCCCCTTAACTATGTCTCAGAGTCTTATTCAGATTTGTGTATATTCCTATATCACTAAGCCAGCTCTACGTCTTCCTTTTTTCCATGTTTTCACCTCATGGTGAAGGCTTACAAATCTCTATCATTTCTGCTCTCTCCCCTCAACTCCGGAACCATATAGTCAGATTCGACTGGAGATCTCCACTGGGTTCAGATACCATAACATTAGCTTGTCCAAAACAGGACTTTTTTTTCATTTTCCTTTATCCCACCCTGATCCCAGCCCATATATCCCCACTACTATTTGAAAAAAGAAAAGAGCCAAGGATGTCATCATTTGGATACCGTCTTCCTTCTCATCTTATGTCTTCCTTCTCATCTTATATCTCACAATACTCATCTAGCTTCATCAAATTTAGCTTTTCAATACCTATAGCAGATTGACTAATTCAACATCGTTTCCAACCCCCTTTCATCTTGCTTTCTTGTATGTTAGAAATTGGAAAATGATAAAACTATATATTTCCAGGCTTTCTTGTAACTAAGTCTCTTCATGTGACCTAGACCTACATGCCACCAAATAGGGAAAAAAGCAGTAGTCACACTCACTGAATATCATATCTCTTGCCAAAACTTAATGGTGGAGCTGTATGACTTTTTGTGGACTGCTAATGCAAAGTTTCTAGTATCATAAGTCCAAAAGGATAAAGAATGATTAAATATTTCTCCTGAGTTTTCTCGTCCTTGATTTTCTTCAGGCTACATAGCATCCAAACTTGATGCTTTTGTTCACCTAAAGATCCTGTGAACAACTTTCATAATCTTTCTATACCTTTCAGGTTAAACTCACTAGAATAGGTTTTGCTGTTTTTAACTGAAAATCCTGATGAAGACAATATATCGTGAATTTATTTGATTTTTCCCATCACAGAAGTAATTTCCTTTGTTCAACCGTTCTTTATCCCCATAAGAAAAGTCATTGTGTCTGAATTATTTTTTATGTTCTCTTTTCAATTTTGTCTTTCATTGATCTATACTAGATGTACATATTTTAGGGTTTTTGTGATAATTTAATATATTCACATAATTTGTAAAGATCAAATCAGTGTAATTGTGATATTCATCATCTTAAATATTTGTCTTTTCTTTATGCTAGAAACTTTTGAATTATTTTCTGCCAGCTACATTGAAATATACAACAGATTATTATAAACTATAGTCACAGTACTGATCTATGAAACTAGGTCTTATTTCTTCCATCAAACTGTGTGTTTCTATCCATTAATCAACCTCTCTTTATTCCCCTAGCTTGCACCTCAACCTTTCCTGTCCTCTCTTCACCAGCAACCTACTGTCTTCCTTCATGAGACCCACTTTTTTAGCTCCCATATGTGAATATGCAATATTTGTTTTTTTGTACTTGGCTTGTATCATGACTTCCAGTTCTATCCATGCTGCTACAAATGACATGATTCATTCTTTTTTTGAATCATGACAAATGACATGATTCATTCATTTATTTGGCTGAATAATATTCTATTTGTATATATACATTTTCTTTATCCACTCATTCATTGATGGGCACTTAGGTTGATTCTATATTTTGGCTGTGGTGAATAGTGCTGCAGTAAACATAGGAGTGTAGATATCTTTTTGATATATTGATTTCCTTTATTTTTGATATATACTTAGTAGTATAATTGCTGAATCATGTGGAAATTCTTTTTTTAATTTTTTTGAGGAACCTCCATATAGTTTTCCATATTGGCTGCATTAATTCACACTCCCACCAACCATGTGCAAGGATTCCTCTTTTTCTGCGTTCTTGTCAGCATTCATTGTTCCTGTCTTTTTGATAAAAGCCGTTTTTAACTGGGGTGAAATGATATTTCATTGTGGTTTCATTCTCATTTCTCTGATTATTAGTGACGTTGAACTTTTTATCTGTTATCTATCTGTATGGCGTCTTTTGAGAAATGTCTATTCAGTTCTTTTGTTTATTTTTAAATCAATTTCTTTTTTTTCTGCTATTTAATTGTTTAAGCTCCTTGTATAGTCTGGTTATTAATTCCTTGTCAGATGGATAGGTTGTAAATATTTTCTCCCATTCTGTGGATTGTCTCTTCACTGTGTCCATGTTTTCCCTGATATGCAGAAGCTTTTTAGTTTGATATAATCCTATTTGTCTACTGTTGCCAACTTTGCCTGTGCTTTTAATGTTTTGCACAAAAATTCATTTCCAAGACCAATATCCTGGAGCATTTCCCCAAAGTTTTTTGTTAGTAGTTTTACAATTTGAGGTCTTAGACTTCAGTCTGTAATGTATTTTGATTTAATTTTTGTGTTAAAGGTGAAGATCTAGTTTTATTCTTCTGTGTTGATTATCCAGTTTCTTCAGCACCGTTTATTAAAGAGACTGTCCGTTCCCCATTGTTTGTTATTGGAAACTTTGTTGAAAATGAGTTGGCTATAAATATGTGGATTTATTTATGGGTTATCTATTCTACTCCTTTAATATATATGTTTGTTTTTAATGCCAGTATTATGCTTATTTAGTTATTATAGCTTTGTAGAATATTTTGAATTCAGATGATGTGATGCTTCCAGCTTTGCTCTTTTTGCTCAGGATTACTTTGCCTCTTTGAAATCTTCTAGGATTCCATAGAAATTTTAGAATGTTTTTGTACTTCTGTGAAGCATGACATTGGTTTTTTGATAAGGATTGCATTGAATCTATAAATTGCTTTGGGTAGAATTGTCATGTTAACAATATTAATTCCTTCAATCCACAAGCATGGAATATCTTTCCAATTTTTTTGTGTTTTCTTCAATTTCTTTCATCAGTGTTTTGTAGTTCTCCTTGTATAGATCTTCCAATTCTTTGACTAAATCGGTTCCTAGGTATTTTATATTCTTTGTAGCTCTTGTAAATAAAATTACTTAATTTATTTTATTTTATTTTATTTTATTATTTATTTATTTATTTATTTATTTTGAGACTAAGTCTCGCTCTGTTGGCCAGGCTGGAGTGCAATGGCGTGATCTCAATTCAATGCAACCTCCGCCTCCCAGGTTCAAGTGATTGTCCTATCTCAGCCTCCCAAGTAGCTGGTATGTGCCATGCCTGGCTAATCTTTTGTATTTTTAGTAGAGACGGGGTTTCATCATGTTGCCCAGGCTGGTTTCGAACTCCTGACCTCAAGTAATCCACCTGCTTAGGCCTCCCAAAGTGCTAGGATTAGAGGCATGAGCCACTATGCCCAGCCAATTACTTGATTTTTTTCAGATTGTTTGCTTTTGGCATATATAAATGTCACTGATTTTCGTATGTTGATTTTGTGTCTTGTAACTTTACTGAATTCGTTTATCAGTTCTAACAGTATTTTTTTTTTTTTTTTTGGTAGAGTCTTTAGGTTTTTCTAGGTATAAGATTATGTCATTTGCAAACAGGGCTAATTTGATTTTTTCCTTTTCAATTAGAATATCCTTCATTTCTTTGTCTTACCTCATGGCCCTGGTGAGAACTTCTAGTATTATGCTGAATAAAAGTGATGAAAGTGGGCAAACTTATCTTGTTGCTGATCTTAGAGGAAAGGCTTTCCATTTTTGCCTGTTCAGTACAATGTTAGCTGTGCGTTTGTTGCCTTTATTATTTTGAGTTTCATTCCTTCTGTTCCCAACTCATTAAGGGTTTTTTTTAATTATAAAGAATGGTGAATTTTATGGGATTTTTTTTCCTTTTGTTAAATTATACTTTAAGTTCCAGGGTACATGTACACAACATGTGGGTTTGTTACATATGTATACATGTGCCATGTTGATTTGCTTCACCCATTAACTCAGTATTTACATTAGGTATTTCTCCTAATGCTATCCCTCCCCCTACCCCCTCCCCATGACGGACTCCCCCGATATGTGATGTTTCCCACCCTGTTTCCAAGTGTTCTCATTGTTTAATTCCCACCTATGTGTGAGAACATGCAGTGTTTGGTTTTCTATCCTTTTGATAGTGTGCTCAGAATGATGGTTTCCGGCTTCATCCATGTCCCTACAAAGGACATGAACTCATCCTTTTCTATGGCAGCATAGTATTCCATGGTGTATATGTGCCACATTTTCTTTATCCAGTCTATCACTGGTGGACATTTGGGTTGGTTCCAAGTTTTTGCTATTGTGAATAGTGCCAAAGTAAACATACATGTGCATGTGTCTTTATAGCAGCATGATTTATAATCCTTTGGGTATATATCCAGTAAGGGGATGGCTGGGTCAAATGGTATTTCTAGTTCTAGATCCTTGAGGAATTGCCACACTGTCTTCCACAATGGTTGAACTAGTTTACAGTCCCACCAATAGCGTAAAAGCAGTCCTATTTCTCCACATCCTCTCCAGCATCTGTTGTTTCCTGACCTTTTAATGATTGCTATTCTAACTGGTGTGAGATGGTATCTCATTGTGGTTTTGATGTTCATTTCTCTGATGACCAGTGATAATAAGCATTTTTTCATGTGTCTGTTGGCTGCATAAGTGTCTTCTTTTGAGAAGTATCTGATCCTATTCTTTGCTCACATTTGATGGGGTTGTTTGGTTTTTTTTTTTTTTTTTTGTAAATTTGTTTAAGTTCTTTGTGGATTCTGGATATTAGCCCTTTGTCAGATGGGTAGGTTGCAAAAATTTTCTCCCATTCTATAGCTTAGCTGTACACTCTGATGGTAGTTTCTTTTGCTGTGCAGAAGCTCTTTAGTTTAATTAGATCCCTTTTGTCATTTCTGGCTTTTGTTGCCATTACTTTTGGTGTTTTAGTCATGAAGTCTTTATCCATGCCTGTGTCCTTAATGATATTGCCTAGGTTTTCTTCTAGGGCTTTATGATTTTAGGTCTTACATTTAAGTCTTTAATCCATCTTCAGTTAATTTTTGTATAATGCATAAGATAGGGGTCCAGTATAAGTTTTCTGCATATGGCTTGCCCATTTTTCCAACACCATTTATTAAATAGGGACTCCTTTCCCCATTGCTTCCTTTTTTCAGGTTTGTCAAAGATCAGATGGTTGTAGATGTGTGCTCTTATTTCGGAGGCCTCTGTTCTGTTCCTTTGGTCTATATATCTGTTTTGGTACCAGTACCATGCTGTTTTGGTTAATGTAGCCTTGTAGTATAGTTTGAAGTCAGGGTCAGGTAGTGTGATGCCTCCAGCTTTGTTCTTTTTGCTTAGGATTGTTTTGGCTATATGGGCCCTTTTTGGCTCCATATGAAATTTAAAGTAGTTTTTTCTAATTATATGAAGAAAATCAATGTATTTTTTAACATATTGAGTGAATGTGTTGCCTAAACATTAGAAAAAAGTAAGAACTCTTAACTGCTGATTTTGTTGATATGTGGGTACTTCTATCTGTTTCAAACCCTTGAATTCATCAAAATCCACTTACGTTATACTTTTACAATGAGCCAGGACTGATGGTCCTAGACAACAGTGATACATTTCTTCCTCCAAAGACACACTGCTTATTTAGTTTATCATTCTTTTAATGTGTACGACCTGCTTTGAATTGTTCCTCAACTGCCTTGAATTGTTTATTGCCTTTTATATGAATTAAATATTTCCTTGCAAAAGAATTGTGAACTGCTTGGTGGCAAATGGTATACATTATGCTTTTTCATATTCCTTTTGTACTTATTATACTGTTCTTCCCATTGTAGGTATTTATGGTATATTTGTTAATTGATCAACAGTATCACATCCTCATCATTATTTTCAGCATCATCGCAAAGCATGTCCTGAGCAAATGACAAGTTGTCTAGAACATTGTCTAGAATGTCCTTAACGCTTATTATGTATTATTTTCCTGTCATACCTGGGGAAGAAAATACTGTCTCTTGTTCTGGTGAATTCGGGGACCAATTTGAAGCACAAAAAGGCTGTGTGAACAAATATAAATTTCAAGAGACTGAAAGATTTGGCAGGTTTGCTTCCCTCTCTCTCAAGCCTTTAATGGCAGCCTAACTTGAGGCAGGCCATGTCATCTCTGGCCATAACTGTTTTCTCATCTGTAAAATGACCACTACAGCAATTTCTTTCCTGCATACCCTGTTGCTAGAATAAGCAAATAGAAGATAATTCACTTTAAAAGGTAAATTTCTCATAAAAATCAAATTATTATTCATGGTTATCTCAAAGCCACATTCACTGATGAGAATTGTCAAGGGGACCAACTTTGAAAGTCCGGCACTACAAGAGCTCCTGAAGGAAGCACTAAACATGGAAATGAACAACTGGTACCAGCCACCGCAAAAACATGCCAAATTGTAAAGTCCATCAATGCTAGGAAGAAACTGCATCAACTAACAAGCAAAATAATCAACTAACACCATAATGACAGGATCAAATTCACACATAACAATATTAACCTTAAATGTAAATGGGCTAATTGCTCCAATTAAAAGACACAGACTGGCAAATTGGATAAAGAGTCAAGACCCATCAGTTTGCTGTATTCAAGAGACACATCTCATGTGCAGACACACACATAGCCTCAAAACAAAAGTATAGAGGAATATCTACCAAGCAAATGGAGAACAAAGAAAAGCAGGGGTTGCAATACTAGTCTCTGATAAAACAGACTTTAAACCATCAAAGATCAAAGGAGACAAAGAAGGCCATTACATAATGGTAAAGGGATCAATCCAACAGGAAGAGATAACTATCCTAAATATATATGCACCCAATACAGGAGCACCCAGATTCAGGAAACAAGTCCTTAGAGACCTACAAAGAGATTTAGACTCCCACACAATAATAATGGGAGACTTTAACACCCCACTGTCAATATTAGACAGATCAATGAGACAGAAAGTTAAGAATGATATACAGGAATTGAACTCAGCTGTGCACCAAGTGGACCTAATAGACATCTACAGAACTCTGCACCCTAAATAAACAGAATATACATGCTTCTCAGCAGCACATAACACCTATTGCAAAATTGATCACATAGTTGTAAGTAAAGCACTCCTCAGCAAATGTAAAAGGATAGAAATTATAACCAACTGTCTCTCAGACCACAGTGCAATCAAACTAGAACTCAGGATTAAGAAATTTACTCAAAACCACTCAACTACATGAAAACTGAACAACCTGCTCCTGAATGACTACTGGGTACATAACGAAATGAGGGCAGAAATCAAGATGTTCTTTGAAACCAATGAGAACAAAGACACAACATACCAGAATCTCTGGGACACATTTAAAGCAGTATGTAGAGGGAAATTTATAGCACTAAATACCCAAAAGAGAAAGCAGGGAATATCTAAACTTGACACCCTAACATCACAATTAAAAGAACTAGAGAAGCAAGAGCAAACACACTCAAAAGCTAGCAGAAGGCAAGAAATAACTAAGATCAGAGCAGAACTGAAGGAGATAGAGACACAAAAAACCCTTCAAAGCATGCAGTTTTTTTGAAAAGATCAACAAAATTGATAGACCACTAGCAAGACTAATAAAGAAGAAAAGAGAAAAATCAAATAGATGCAATAAAAAATGATAAAGGGGATATCACCACTGATCCCACAGAAACACAAACTACCATCAGAGAATACTATAAGCACCCCTATGCAAATAAACTAGAAAATCTAGAAGAAATGGATAAATTCCTGGACACATACACTCTCCCAAGACGAAACCAGGAAGAAGTTGAATCTCTGAATAGACCAATAACAGGCTCTGCATTTGAGGCAATAATTAATAACTTACCAACCAAAAAGAGTCCAGGACCAGATGGATTCACAGCCAGATTCTACCACAGGTACAAGGAGGAGCTGGTACCATTCCTTCTGAAACGATTCCAATCAATAGAAAAAGAGGCCAACTCATCCTGATACCAAAGCCTGGCAGAGACACAACAAAAAAAGAGAATTTTAGATCAATATCCCTGATGAACATTAATGCAAAAATCCTCAATAAAATACTGGCAAACCGAATCCAGCAGCACATCAAAAAGCCTATCCACCATGATCAAGTGGGCTTCATCGCCGGGATGCAAGGTTGATTCAATATATGCAAATAAATAATCGTAATCCAGCATATAAACAGAACCAAAGACAAAAACCACATGATTATCTCAATAGATGCAGAAAAGGCCTTTGACAAAATTCAACAACCCTTCATGCTAAAAATTCTCAATAAATTTGGTATTGATGGGATGTATCTCAAAATAGTAAGAGCTATTTATGACAAACCCATAGCCAATATCATACTGAATGGGCAAAAACTGGAAAGATTCCCTTTGAAAACTGGCACAAGACAGGGATGCCCTCTGTCACCACTCCTATTCAACATAGTGTTGGAATTTCTGGCCAGGGCAACCAGGCAGGAGAAAGAAATAAAGGGTATTCAATTAGGAAAAGAGGAAGTCAAATTGTCCCTGTTTGCTGATGACATGATTGTATATCTAGAAAACCCTATTGTCTCATCCCAAAATCTTCTTAAGCTGATAAGCAACTTCAGCAAAGTTTCAGGATACAAAATCAGTGTGCAAAAATCACAAACATTCTTATACAGCAATAACAGACAAATAGAGAGCCAAATCATGAGTGAGCTCCCATTCAAATGGAAGAACATTCCATGCTCATGGATAGGAAGAATCAATATCATGACAATGGCCATACTGCCCAAAGTAATTTATAGATTCAATGCCATCCCCATCAACCTGCCAATGACTTTCTTCAACGAATTGGAAAAAAACTCCTTTAAAGTTCATATGGAACCAAAAAAGAGCCCGCATTGCCACGTCAATCCTAATCCAAAAGAACAAAGCTGGAAGCATTACACTACCTGATTTCAAACTATACTACAAGGCTACGGTAACCAAAACAGTATGGTACTGGTACCAAGACAGATATATAGACCAATGGAACAGAACAGAGCCCTCAGAAATAATACCACACATCTATAACCATCAGATCTTTGACAAACCTGACAAAAACAAGAAATGGGGAAAGGATTGCGTATTTAATAAATGCTGCTGGGAAAACTGGGTAGCCATAAGTAGAAAGCTGAAACTGGATTCCTTCCTTACACCTTATACAAAAATTAATTCAAGATGGATTAAAGACTTAAATGTTAGAACTAAAATCATAAAAACCCTAGAAGAAAACCCAGGCAATACCATTCAGGACATAGGCATGGGCAAGGACCTCATGTCTAAAACAGCAAAAGCAATGACAACAAAGCCAAAATTGACAAATGGGATCTAATTAAACTAAAGAGCTTCTGCACAGCAAAAGAAACTACCATCAGAGTGAACAGGCAAAAATGGGAAAAATTCTTGCAGTCTACTCATCTGACAAAGGGCTAATATCCAGAACCTACAATGAACTCAAACAAATTTACAAGATAAAAACAACCCCATCAAAAAGTGAGCAAAGGATATGAACAGACACTTTTCAAAAGAAGACATTTATGCAGCCAACAGACACATGAAAAAATGCTCATCATCACTGGCCATCAGAGAAATGCAAATCAAAACCACAATGAGATAGCATCTCACACCAGTTAGAATGGCAATCATTAAAAAGTCAGGAAACAACAGATGCTGGAGAGGATGTGGAGAAACAGGAACACTTTTACACTGTTGGTGGGACTGTAAACTAGTTCAACCATTGTGGAAAACAGTGTGGTAATTCCTTAAGGATCTAGAACTAGAAATACTATTTGACCCAGCCATCCCATTACTGGGTATATACCCAAAGGATTATAAATCATGCTGCTATAAAGACACACGCGCATGTATTTTTACTGCGGCACTATTCACAATAACAAAGACTTGGAACCAACCCAAATGTCCATCAATGATAGACTGGATTAACAAAATGTGACACATACACACCATGGAATACTATGCAGCCATAAAAAAGGATGAGTTCATGTCCTTTGTAGGGACATGGATGAAGCTGGAAACCATCATTCTCAGCAAATTATCACAAGGTCAAAAACCCAAACACCACATGTTCTCACTCATAGGTGGGAATTGAACAATGAGAACACTCGGACACAGAAAGGGGAACATCACACACCACGGCCTGTTGTGGGGTGAGGGGAGTGGGGAGGAATAGCATTAGGAGAAATACACAATGTAAATGACGAGTTAATGAGTGCAGCACACCAGCATGGCACATGTATACCTTTGTAACAAACCTACATGTTGTGCACATGTACCCTAGAACTTAAAGTTTAATTTAAAAAAAATTTTTTTAGCTATTCAAAAAAAAACCATCAGACAAATTTTTTAAAGATGCTCTAATCATTTAGAAGTGAGTTTTAAATACACTGTTATGAAAGATTCAGAAACTCGTAGATTCAAGTTTAATTTATGAAATAGTACTTTAAAAGTGGAAACAAGTTGTCTGTTTGAAAAATGTAATTTTAAAAATTTTTAATATTTTTTTCTTTACTCCAAACATATGATGGATAGTTTGGACTATTAAATATGTCCCATCTATTGATGAGATTTCTCAAATTTCTCAGCTACACTTTTACTTTATTTTATTTTACCTTGATTTATGTGAATATCACAATTAGTGAATATCACAACTTTTTGTTCAAAATGTAGTGGTTTTGACTCCCTTATAGTAACCCTTTTCATGTGTTTGATGGATAAACCATGTAGATAGCATTGCAATGATTGCATGGTAGAATTATTTTTGGAGAACTGGACAAATAACACAGGTTTGATAGGTTCAGCTTTCTGCTTTGTGTTTTCAGGTTTTATTTTTCTGAAACTTTAGTTTTTGGTAAAAGCAAATATGCTTGAGACAATCAAAGAATCAGCCTTATATTAACAATTTAACAGGCACAACTTTTTATTTCAAATAAAAATGAGAAGACAAGGGAGATCATTGGGGTATAGAATGGTTTAGCAGAAAATGAAGTATCAGGAAAGCTTAATTATGGAGAACTGACATTTTCTTTCATTTACCCAAGACTGACTCTGACTTGAAGTTAGCATTTAATGAATTTCTAATGAAGGCCTCAAGTACAAGATTTTGCATAAAATAATTTCTTAATAGTAGGTATTATTAATATCAAGATCATCAAACTGTGGAAATGCTTCAATCTCTTGTCAATAAAATGTTTAATATGAGCTTGAGGCATTGAAATAAGCATTCCAATTTCCTATCTTACAGATAATGAAAATTTAACTTCATTAAATTGCTTTATAAATACATGTTCTCTCATTTACTTCTTGTTTTGGGGGGGTTAAAACCCAGACTTAATGCTGAATTCATGTTTCCACTCTCAAAATTGTGTTTTTTCCTGAAAGGATCCAAAATATTACCAACATTCTATATTCTTAATAGTAATACAATTTTAATGATTAGAAGAGAAACAGTGTGTCCTATTGAACAGCACATTGTACTTGTGATTTTGTTTTACTTTGATAATTTGTCATGTAGTTTTAATGATATTTGATAGATTCCAATTATCCTCCATAAGATATATTACTAATAACAGCAGCTAACATTTTTCCAGCCCCTGCTAAGTGCTAAGCAGTGTACATTCTACATGCATACCACATTTTTTTTGTAACAACCTTACTCTTACTTCCATCACATAGATAAGGAAACAGATACTTATAAGGTTAAGTCTCTTTCAGCAAAGTCACATTTTTACTGCTTTAGTAGGCTAGATCTTACACCCTTTATTATAAGACCAAAGACAGCTTTAATGCCTATTCCTCTTATATTTCATTTTTCAAGTTTCAGTCTATCATTCTCACCCATTGGTCTCCTTCTAGTCTTGTTTCTGTCATCTCACACATTAAAACTTCTTCCTAGCTCTTGAGACCTGCCATTCGATAATACCTCCGGTGGCATCATCCTGATTATAGATAAAATAGTGAACAGGTTGGTACCCAGCACGGAGCCCTGAGGTCTTTTTCTAGGAAGCTTCCAATTTGCTATATCAATTCATCTTTCAACATTCTATAAGGGACATTGATTAATAGGTCATGTACTACCTCTCATTAATCCCATTTTTCTTCATCTGGTCCACGGATTTTGTTAAGTTCTTTCTGCTTTTCTTCTATAACACCTCTATCTCCAATCTAAGAATGAACTTACTATTCCATGGACTGATGTGATGATGATGGTGGGAAGGGGAAAATTCTGCAGAACACAATGTAAATGTTAATTCTCTATAAATAATTATTGATTCACAAAGCTTTAAAATATCTCCGAATGCATCCCAATATGTTCTCCTCTATACAGGTGGGTTAATTAATTTATTCAGTTCTTAAATCTCTAAAGGTTCTTATGCTTCTTGGTAACAAAATCTAGTGCCAGATATGTAAGTTTTCATAATGTCAAAAGTTCTGCATAAGTTCCTTTTGGTTATTTAATCTAATATTTTCTTATTCTGTCGCTTCCAAGGGATGTTTAACAGGGGAGTCTGATATTTATTTTATAACATAAAACTTACAGGTGTACCTGGAAAATCTCTATCTTCTTTCACTAACCTATTATGGATCCATTGATGCCAAATTTAATAAAATATCTCTTGTACATATTTATAATTTTAGTTTAACTCTTTAAGTTAATGTGTTCCATATGTTTACTAGTTAACTGCTCAAAGTAAGTCTCTGGTAACCCTTTGATAATACTAGTGTTTGAAAATAGGAATAGCAGATATCTTGGAAATAAGTAAACTTACACATGTTTTAATGGTGTATGCTTTTTGTGTTTCTGGAGATATAATTGGATTTGAGATATAACAACACTTATGAAATATTTATCAAGCATGTACTATTTACACGGTACCTTATACACAGCAGATGCTTTAAAAATATTTGTTTAAAAATGCTCATGTATTATCAAAGCAATCTAGTGCATTTCATTTTCTCTATTATGAACCTTTGTTAAGTTTGAGTGTACATTTCTTCTAATATCTTATTATTTGGCAGATAATTCCATTTCTAAAACTTTCAGGATTGTATAGACTTCAATTCTGTATATTTAAAGTTGTACTTTCTAAACTGAAGTTCCTGTTGACTCAAGTATAGTTTTACATAAGAAATAAGCCTATTCTTGCCTATTACAGTTGTCCATATCTAAATTTTTGCCAAAGCATTTATGTTCTTTCTGTTCTATAATAATTAATTGGAATGTAAACTTTCAGGTGTATGTGACCATTGCTCTTTGTTTAAGAACATCTTAATACTTTCTGTGTTTGTTTTTATTTCTATTATTAACTCTGAGATGACAATTTTTTGTTTGTTTGTTTGTTTTGAGACGGAGTCTCACTCTGTCGCCGAGGCTGGAGTGCAGTGGTGCGATCTTGGCTCACTGCAAGCTCTGCCTCCTGGGTTCACATCATTCTCCTGCCTCAGCCTCCCGAGTAGGTGGGACTACAGGCGCCCGCCGGAACTACAGGCTCACACCACCACTCCCGGCTAATTTTTTGTATTTTTTTTTAGTAGAGACACGGTTTCACCGTGTTAGCCAGGATGGTCTTGATCTCCTGATCTCGTGATCCACCCGCCTCGGCCTCCCCAAGTGCTGGGATTACAGGCCTGAGCCGCCACGCCCGGCCTGAGATGATTGTTTTAAGAAATATTTCTACCCATTAAATACAGGTTTAATGCATTAGAATCAGAGAGTCATTATAGTATCTAAACTAGACCTCATCTGTTCTAAAATCTATTTGTTGTTGTTCATTAGTGAATGGATACAGTTTAACCACTATTTGCCAGGAATACTAATCATTTACATCATTAAAAACCCACATAACAGTCACTGTCATGCTTTTTTTTTTCGAGTAAATTAATGTACATCTTTCTGTATATTCTCAAGCCTACTTACACAGTCTCAAAATTATGTATCTCTGTTTGTTAAGCCCAGGCACTTCAGTCATGTGTGTATATTATGTTTGTCCCCAATTTAAAGGCTAACAAATTTTTAAAACTTAAGAATGGAAAAATAGTAAACTTCCTATAAATAGTACAATAATGTTGATGTGTATTATTTTGTGTAATTACATATAATTTAAATATATTAGAAAATCATTGAAAATTTGGATGTGGATGCTGCTTTATCAAGACAACGAACAGAAAACTTGTTCTTAAAATCAGAATTAAATATGCTATCATCCTTCAACAATTTTCAGATAAAAGAGACTCTTGGGCTGGCCTCACACACTCACCTAACATTTCTCTGGAGTTTTCATTCTTATTCTAAGAAGCTCTTGTTCAGTGAATATATTTTTTGGCTGTTATTAAATTTGGGTTACTAGTTTCTCAGATTTGGTTTGAGATCTCTGAGGGAAAAATCCAGGGCTTCAACATTAGCTACCCAATGCAGAATGTCTGGTTTCAAAACAATGCACAGGGAAATGTGACCCTGCGCTTGGGAACTGAAACCTTGCCAATTGCACTGAAGTGTTACATTCATTATGTCATACCACACACATCTGATAAGGGAAGACATAATGCTGTTGGATAGGTTCTTGTATACAAAAACTCTATAGGTCAAGTAAAGAGCTGTTTTTCATTTAATAACTGAACTATGCAGGTGCTAATTTAGACCATATGCAGGACAATGCAGAAATATGTTACTCCACAGTGGAATGGTTGTGTGTGGGGTTGGGGGGCGGGTGAGAGAGAGAGCAAATTGGTATTAAGGGGAATTTTTTGATTAATTAAGGTACCTGTGCTCTGGTTAGTTTAAACCAGGGAGTTCAACTGACATAACTTTGTAAAAAAAAAAATAAGCTTGCAGAAAACTGTCATAATGCTGAATTTTTTTTCCTGTTCCTTCTCTTCACACACCCTGACTTTTTGAAGCTCCCCATGGACCAGTTCATTTGAGAGAAACATATTGGACACTGGGAAAGGCCGAATTAGGGCTGAGGCAGAAATTGATTCCCTCATTAAATATGCCTGCCATGGGATCTACATAGTGTATCTGGCACAAGTAATACAGAATGATTCAGGTTCTTAATATATTTCATCTTCTTGTGGGAACTAAGTTAGAAAAAGAACCCCAGATGTAAGATGCTAACAACCATTTCCACAGTTTAATTGAAAATTTACACTGACCAAGCAAGTATAGCATACATGTTGAAGATTAAATAAATCCATGGGAACTTTAATGAAAAAAAAAGTAATGCTATTGGAATCAAACCCTAAAAGAACTCCTTAGATTTTTGCCCTATTTAGTGAAATATACATTTCATAACCTTCTACTTATGAGTGGCAGTTGCTCGTGAGTTCAGTCTGGCCATTCCCACACCAACAAGATGCTATTATTTCTTGACTTATGTCTATGATGAAAAGAGGGCTTCGAGAGCAGAAGGAGGGAGGAGCCTTTGGCTCAGTGTCAGGCCCCTTGGTGGATTATGCTTCTCTAGATTTCTGTGCTTTCTTTTACCTCTTTTTTGAAGCTGTGTTATAAAAATGCTTTCATATGTGTTGCAAGTATTACCATCTGACTTACTCAAAACATCAGGAGAACTAAACAAATCTTCCATTTATTATATTCATACAGATCCTACTGAATATAGGAATGCTGCCTGAATTCTCATAATTTCATGTGTTTTACTACTATTAATCAACTATGGGGTTCACAGTATAGTGGCAGCATATGAATGCAGCACCAAATTCCAAGGAGCCAGATTTTGGTAGAATGTAATTATTAATCTTTCTTTGGTGCTTAACCAGGAGGATGGCCTTTCTTGAGCATAGATTTCTCTTGTGATGTGAAGCAGCTATCTTGCAGAATGAAAATATGGACACATTCCTGCCAAAGATGCGTATGAAAACTACAGCACAGTGATTTGGTGGCATGTGCATAGTATAATATTTCTGTTCCTTCCTTTACACTTCCAACTGAAACCTCCCGATTGATGTTTCTTATATACCTGTTCCTATATTCTTATAGCTTTCAAATTAAATGTATTCCCTCTAATATACCCATATATGCCAGTCTTATCAATTCCAATGATAAATACTTTGCAAATGTTACTATTCTTCCTTAGAAAACACTTTTGCCTCTTAAACAAAACCTGAGCGCCAGCTAGACATTCAAGTCATTCCACCATCTGGCCCAACTTACCAGCCAACTTTCTCTCCTACTGATCTCCAATGTGGTTCTCCACTCAAGCCAGTCCATCCCATCACAAGACTTCTTGCCTCTAACCTGAGCTCAGTCAATTCAACTTCCCTGGAATATGCTTCTCCCTTCTTTCTGTTTATTAAATCCCCATATTTCACACTCCCGTGTCAAACCCCAGCTCTACCACTCATGATCTCCTCAGCCTCAGAACTCTTGAAGTTATTTTTTTATAGTATCTCAGAATTTCATACCTAATAGGAGCTTTGTAAATGATCTATCTTAATGTCCTCATTTTATAAATAAGAAAACTGAGACCTATGGAAGATAAAATTACTCGCTAAAATTGCAATTATAGAAAGTTTTAAAGATAAACAGAGGGAGAATTTCAACTGAGGTGAGCCATTGCAGTTGTAAATTCTTTGAGATCAGGGTTTGAGTCTTATATCCAACACAGAGAAAGCAGGTACATGCTTTGTAAATAATTTGTTGATGACATCCTGATCAGATTGACATGATAGAATTTAGTGACCATTTTTATTCATCTGAAGGCTGTCTAAAACATAGAGCATTAGCTTCCCTCATTAGAAATTTTGTAATCAAAAGTTGTAAAATATATTCATTAAACTCAGTGGTTATTGCCCTTACGACTTTCATAAAAAGCCAAATTTAGTCATGGAGGAAATCATTCCTATGATTTCCTTATTGTTTATATACAAAGATTGTGAAAATCTCCTCTTTGAAAAATTATTATGTGTAAAATTGCCACTACCCTAAAACCTTTGGTGTTTCTGGCTTACAATTTAATATTGGAAATATAACAGTTGATTTCTGAAAGTCACACATGCAGTACATTCTTTGGAATCTTCTTTGTTTGATCACCACTGAACAACACATGAAGCTTTGTATTTTTTCACCTGAATAAATAGTACCCTGCATCTCACCCTTTGAGGTCAGTACATACGTCTCACAAGACAGGCGTTCATCAGCTCTTTTCCTGCCAATTCTAAAGAAAAGCAAAAGCTCAACACCCATGCCACCTGACTGAGAGTAGAGTCTATGTTTTATGTTTTTATTTTGAAAGGCCAAATGCTGGTCATCACTAGTTTATATATGGTAATGTTTCCTCAGTAAGAAAGAACAATGTATATCTATATTATGCTCTTGACTTTGATTACTAACATAGTTTCAAAGAAGATGACTTAACAGATGCTCTGAATATTTAAGCTTCATGATAATATGCAGTAACAGGTATGCAGAAGATTTGCCAATGTCTGTGTGGTGTTTATGAATTCAGTTGTTATTTGCCAGAATAAAATGGTATTTAATTGATATCTTGAATTCTAACTCGGTAATAGCTCTCTTTCAAACATTTCAGCTGTCAATAGGAATAATTGCATTTAATTATCTTTAAATGTCAATTGTGGGTAGAAGCATATGTTCAGTTCTTAGGATGTTTCAAGTTATTTACAGAATGAATTAAGGTGAAATTGGCAGTTTGTTTTGGATGTGTCTTAAATTTTATGCTTTGAAAAAATTACTGTGATTGAATTGTGCAGAATGAATGCATTATAAATTTGAGAGTTTAAAGCAGAAATAAAAGCCTCATTTACACGGCTTAGATGATTCTCCATAACCTGAACTTTTGTTAGATGCAGGAGCCAGATTTTTGGGGGTAAAGTTGTGCTAGCAGTGACCGAATCATTAGGGTTTTCTAACAAACCCTTTACACTCTGTGGTATTTTGGCATGCCTCATGGTAGCATCGTTTTAAAAAATGAAGTTGGTATGAAAGCCAAGATAATACAGATATATGGATGGTTTCCATATTTGGGGACAGGATAGTATTTATAGTATTTCTATATTAAGTGCACATCTCATCCTTCATTTGGATAAAGATTTGATACGTTGTTAAATGATAGCTAGCATGGACTATTTTGGATGCTTCTAGATATATTAGAAAATCAATTTCATTATCATTATCATGTCTTCCAAGTAAAGCCTGGTGATTATTTATGGACTGCTAAAGCCTTATTGTTTAATTTTGTTTTTGACCACCTAGCTTCTTTCTACTAATCTTATTCCAGAAATAACTTTCTCACATATAGTTCAGTGTGAAGTCTGATTGCCATTCTCAATAGATACCTTCACTACCCAGGTGGAACAAAGCTGTGTCCTACTCATCTTCATAGAGAGTAAGACCTGAATGGATGTGGGCATTTGTGTAAATATTGTTTGTATTGTTTCCCACCATCACATCCTTAAATAAGCCTCTCATTTTGTGTAGCTGTAGTTGACTGTATCAGAAATCAACCAGTGTAGATCACATATGCTCTACTACAGTAGAAAATACTGAGGATCTTATGATCTTATCCTTATAATCTTTTTTTTCTTTTCTTTTTTTTTTTGAGACCGGATCTTGCTCTGTTGCCCAGGCTGGAGTGCAGTGGCATGATCATGGCTCACTGCAGACTCAACCTTCTGGGCTCAAATGATCCTCCCACCTCAGCCTACTGGCATACACCAAGACACCAGGCTAATTTTTGTATTTTTTTAAATAGAGATAAGGTTTCACTATGTTGCCCAGGCTTGTCTCAAACTCCTGGGCTCAATCAGTCTGCTTATCTTGGCCTCCCAAAGTGCTAGGATTATAAGCATGAGCCACAGTGCCCAGCTATTTTCTTAAATACTATAAAATCTTGGGGATAAAGCCTATTATATATAAAATTTTTTAAAGAGAAGTAGAGGCTGGGTACAGTGGCTCACATCTGTAATCCCAGCACTTTGGGAGGCCGAGGTGGGTGGATCATGAGGTCAGGAGTTTGAGACAAGCCTAGCTAGCATGGTGAAATCCCATCTCACTGAAAATACAAAAAATTAGCCTGGTGTGGTGGCACGTACCTGTAATCCCAGCTACTCGGGAGGCTGAGGCAGGAGAATTGCTTGAACCTGGGAGGTGGTGTTTGCAGTGAGCCAGTCACACCACTGCACTCCAACCTGGATGACAGAGCAAGATTCCATCTCAAAAAAAAAAAAAAAAAAAAAAAAAGGTAGAATTTGATCCACCATGCCTTAAATATACTAACTTTAAATGAGTCATTTGTTCAGAGAATATACAGGAAAAGAAGTTACGTTTATGAAGAATAAGTATAGTCTTTCTGCAGCATGGGAGAGGTAAATATCCTTTTAAAAGTTATAGATGGCAATCAAATACCAATAAGAGACAGAAAAATAAACAAATAAAAATAATAAATAAAACAAAAATAAATAGAGTAGCACAACAGTAAAAATACTCTTTTTTACCTAATGTATATTCTACTCAATGAGACAGACAATAAACACATAAATTTTTTAAAAAGTTAATAATTTCATGTGATCATTGTAAAAGGGAATAAAAACATGGTGTGTGATAAAGAGTCAGAGGCAACATTCAAAGGATGGTTATGGAAGGCTTCTCTGAGACAGTGACATTGAGGTGAAGTCTGAGTGGCTAAAGAACAATGGAAAGTATGAAGACCTGGAGGCATAAATGAACTTAAGGTGTGTAAAGAATACTAAGTCCAATGTGCTTGGACAGTGATGCATGCTGGGAAAAATAGGATGAAATGAAGTTGGGGAAGTAGCCAGAAGCAAAACATATGTGATCTTTGTGCATAGACAAGCAATTAGTATCATATTCTCTTGTCCATGAAAAAGATGCTCAGTGCTTGAGACATATAAAGGTCTAATATTTTTGTAAAGATTTTAATCAAAGCAGTTAAATCTTTAAAAAGGAATTGTCGTTTCTTAAGAGTTACTTCTGCTGGGAGCAGTGGCTCACGCCTGTAATCCCAGCACTTTGGTAGGCCAAGGCAGGAGGATTGCTTGAACCTAGGAGTATGAGACCAGCCTGGGAAACATAGTGAGACACTGTCTCTACAAAACTTTGAAAAAAAAATTTTACCTATCAGAAAACCAATCTGTATGAAATAACAGAATTAGAGATTCCTGTTAAATAAGGCCTTAAAGGGGTTGAATTCCTTTATAGGATAGTGTGGGGTTTAAAGATAATTTTAGAATCAAGTATGTTTGTACAATCATTGTTTTGGTTGTTTTTTAAATCCCTGCTACTCTTATAACCCTATTGCCTCACCTTTTCTAGTCTATCCAGACATACTGGAGCCACTAATATCCTGATTCCTAAACAAAGAAACAAACTAAACAAAGCAACAATAACAAAAGACAGAATTAAATGAGAATCAGTTATTCTTAATCTTTTGGACTTGGTGTTCTGGACCTATAAACTTTAGGCTAAGCCTCAGCAGGTGATGGTAGTGGGGAATATTCCCTGGGATGGATCATGGCCATCTCTTAGTTTTTTGAATAGTGGCTTTGGAACATGGTGAAATGTAAGAGTGATCGAGGTTGAGATCTGAGAATGGACAGACTGCCTGCTCAAGTGGGTCCCTGACCCCTGAGTAGCCTAATTGGGGGACATCCGCCACTAGGTGCAGACCCACACCTCACACCTCACACGGTGGGGTACACCCCTGAGACAAAGCTTCCAGAGCAAGAATCAGACAGCAGCACTCGCTGTTCAGCAATATTCTATCTTCTGCAGCTTCCGCTACTGATACCCAGCAAACAGCGTATGGAGTGGACCTCAAGCAATTTCCAACAGACCTACAGCTGAGGGTCCTGACTGTCAGAAGGAAAACTAACAAACAGAAAGGACACCCACACCAAAACCCCATCAGTACATCACCAGTATCAAAGAACAAAGGCAGATAAAACCACAAAGATGGGGAAAAAGCAGGGTAGAAAAGCTGGAAATTCAAAAAATCAGAGCGCATCTCCCCCTCCAAAGGAATGCAGCTCATCGCCAGCAACAGATCAAAGCTGGATGGAGAATAACTTTGACGAGTTGAGAGAAGAAGGCTTCAGTCAATCAAACTTCTCAGAGCTAAAGGAGGAACAATGTACCCAGTGCAAAGAAATTAAAAATCTTGAAAAAAGAATGGAAGAATGGATAAGTAGAACAATCAATGCAGAGAAGGCCATAAAAGAACTGACAGAGACAAAAACCATGACACGAGAAATACGTGACAAATGCACAAGCTTCAGTAACTGACTCAATCAACTGGAAGAAAGAGTATCAATGATTGAAGATCAAATGAATGAAATGAAGCAAGAAGAGAAGTCTAGAGAAAAAAAAAAGGAAAAAGAAATGAACAAAGCCTCCAAGAAATATGGGATTATGTGGAAAGACCACATCTACGTCTGACTGGTGTGCCTGAAAGTGAGGGGGAAAATGGAACCAAGTTGGAAAACACTCTTCAGGATGTCATCCAGGAGAACTTCCCCAACCTGGTAAGGCAGGCCAACATTCAAATTCAGGAAATACAAAGAATGCTACAAAGATAATCCTTGAGAAGAACAACTCCAAGACACATTATTGTCAGATTCACCAGAGTTGAAATGAAGGAAAAAATGTTAAGGGCAGCCAGAAAGAAAGGTCGAATTACCCACAAAGGGAAGCCCATCAGACTAACAGCGGATCTCTCAGCAGAAATTCTACAAGCCAGAAGAGAGTGGGGGCCAATATTCAACATTCTTAAAGAAAAGAATTTTAAACCCAGAATTTCATATCCAGCCAAACTAAGTTTCGTCAGTGAAGGAGAAATAAAATCCTTTACAGACAAGCAAATGCTTAGAGATTTTGTCACCACCAGGCCTGCCCTACAAGAGATCCTGAAGGAAGCATTAAGCATGGAAAGGAACAACCGGTAACAGTCATTGCAAAAACATGCCAAAATGTAAAGACTATTGATGCTAGGAAGAAACTGCATCAACTAATGAGCAAAATAATCAGCTAATATCACAATGACAGGATCAAGTTCACACATAACAATATTAACCTTAAATGTAAATGGACTAAATGGTCCAATGAAAAGACACAGACTGGCAAATTGGATAAAGAGTCAAGACCCATCAGTTTGCTGTATTCAGGAGACACATCTCATGTGCAGACACACACATAGCCTCAAAACAAAGGTATAGAGGAAGATCTACCAAGCAAATGGAGAACAAAGAAAAGCAGGGGTTGCAATACTAGTCTCTGATAAAACAGACTTTAAACCATCAAAGATCAAAGGAGACAAAGACGGCCATTACATAATGGTAAAGGGATCAATCCAACAGGAAGAGATAACTATCCTAAATATATATGCACCCAATAGAGGAGCACCCAGATTCATAAAGCAAGTCCTTAGAGACTTACAAAGAGACTTAGACTCCCATACAATAATAATGGGAGACTTCAACACTCCACTATCAACATTAGACAGATCAACGAGACAGAAAGTTAACAAGGATATCCAGGAATTGAACTCAACTCTGCACCAACCGGACCTAATAGATATCTACAGAATTCTCCACCCCAAATCAACAGAATATACATTATTCTCAGCAGCACATCACACCTATTGCAAAATTGACCACATAGTTGGAAGTAAAGCACTTCTCACCAAATGTAAAAGAACAGAAATTATAACCAACTGTCTCTCAGACCATAGTGCAATCAAACTAGAACTCAGGACTAAGAAACTCAATCAAAACCGCTCAACTACATGGAAACTGAACAACCTGCTCCTGAATGACTACTGGGTACATAACGAAATGAGGGCAGAAATCAAGATGTTCTTTGAAACCAATGAGAACAAAGATACAACATACCAGAATCTCTGGGACACATTTAAAGCAGTGTGTAGAGGGAAATTTATAGCACTAAATGCCCACAGGAGAAAGCTGGAATGATCTAAAATTGACACCCTAACATCACAATTAAAAGAACTAGAGAAGCAAGAGCAAACACATTCGAAAGCTAGCAGAAGGCAAGAAATAACTAAGATCAGAGCAGAACTGAAGGAGATAGAGACATAAAAAACCCTCCAAAAAATCAATGAATCCAGGAGCTGGTTTTTTGAAAAGATCAACAAAATTGATAGACCACTAGCAAGACTAATAAAGAAGAAAAGAGAGAAGAATCAAATAGATGCAATAAAAAATGATAAAGGGGATATCACCACCGACCCCAAACACCTCTATGCAAATAAACTAGAAAACCTAGAAGAAATGGATAATTTCCTGGACACTTACACTCTTCCAAGACTAAACCAGGAAGAAGTTGAATCCCTGAATAGACCAATAGCAGGCTCTGAAATTGAGGCAATAATTAATAGCCTACCAACCAAAAAAAGTCCAGGACCAGATGGATTCACAGCTGAATTCTACCAGAGGTACAAGGAGGAGCTGGTACCATTCCTTCTGAAACTATTGCAATCAATAGAAAAAGAGGGAATCCTCCCTAACTCATTTTATGAGGCCAACATCATCCTGATACCAAAGCCTGGCAGAGACAAAACAAAAAAAGAGAATTTTAGACCAATATCCCTGATGAACATCGATGCAAAAATCCTCAATAAAATATCTGCAAGCCAGATCCAGAAGCAGATCAAAAAGCTTATCCACTATGATCAAGTGGGCTTCATCCCTGGGATGCAAGGCTGGATCAACATATGCAAATCAATAAATGTAATCCAGCATATAAAGAGAACCAAAGACAAAAACCACATGATTATCTCAATAGATTCAGAAAAGGTCTTTGACAAAATTCAACAGCCCTTCATGCTAAAAATGCTCAATAAATTTGGTATTGGTGGAATGTATCTCAAAATAATAAGAGCTATTTATGACAAACCCACAGCCAATATCATACTGAATGGGCAAAAACTGGAAAAATTCCCTTTGAAAACTGGCACAAGACAGGGATGTCCTGTCTCACCACTCCTATTCAACATATTGTCGGAAGTTCTGACTAGGGCAATCAGGCAAGAGAAAGAAATAAAGGGTATTCAGTTAGGAAAAGAAGAAGTCAAATTGTCCCTGTTTGCCTATGACATGATTGTATATTTAGAAATCCCCATCATCTCAGCCCAAAATCTCCTTAACCTGATAAGCAACTTCAGCAAAGTCTCAGGATACAAAATCAATGTGCAAAAATCACAAGCATTCTTATACACCAGTAAGAGACAAACAGAGAGCCAAATCATGAATGAACTTCCATTCACAATTGTTTCAAAAAGAATAAAATACCCAGGAATCCAACTTACAAGGGATGTAAAGGATCTCTTTAAGGAGAACTACAAACCAGTGCTCAGTGAAATAAAAGAGGACACAAACAAATGGAAGAACATACCATGCTCATGGATAGGAAGAATCAATATCGTGAAAATGGCCATACTGCCCAAGATAATTTATAGATTCAATGTCATTCCCATCAAGCTACCAATGACTTTCTTCACAGAATTGGAAAAGCTGCTTTAAAGTTCATATGGAACCAAAAAAGAGCCCACATTGCCAAGACAATCCTAAGTTAAAAGAACAAAGCTGGAGGTATCACATTACCTGACTTCAAACTATACTACAAGGGTACAGTAACCAAAACAGCATGGTACTGGTACCAAACCAGAGATAGAGATCAATGGAACAGAACAGAGCCCTCAGAAATAATACTACACATCTACAGCCATCTGATCTTTGACAAACCTGACAAAAACAAGAAATGGGGAAGGGATTCCGTATTTAATAAATGGTGCTGGGAAAATTGGCTAGCCATAAGTAGAAAGCTGAAAATGGATTCCTAGGTAATACCATTCAGGACACAGGCATGGGCAAGGACTTCAGGTCTAAAACACCAAAAGCATTGGCAACAAAAGCCAAAATTGACAAATGGGATCTAATTAAACTAAAGAGCTTCTGCACAGCAAAAGAAACTACCATCAGAGTGAACAGGCAACCTACAGAATGGGAGAAGATTTTTGCAATCTACTCATCTGACAAAGAGCTAATATCCAGAACCTACAAAGAACTCCAACAAATTTACAAGAAAAAAACAACCCCATCACAAAGTGGACAAAGGATATGAACAGACATTTCTCAAAAGAAGACATGCATGCAGCCAACAGATACATGAAAAAATGCTCGTCATCTCTGGCCGTCAGAGAAATGCAAATCAAAACCACAATGAGATACCATCTCACACCAGTTAGAATGGTAATCATTAAAAAGTCAGAAAATCACAGGTGCTGGAGAGGATGTAGAGAAATACGAACACTTTTACACTGTTGGTGGGATTGTAAACTGGTTCAACCATTGTGAAAAACAGTATGGTTATTCCTCAAGGACCTAAAACTAGAAATACCATATGACCCAGCCATCCCATTACTGGGTATATACCCAAAGGATTATAAATCATGCTGCTCTAAAGACACATGCACACGTATATTTATTGCACCACTATTCACAATAGCAAAGACTTGGAATCAACCCAAATGTCCATCAGTGACAGACTGGATTAAGAAAATGTGGCACATATACACCATGAAATACTATGCAGCCATAAAAAAGGATGAGTTTGTGTCCTTTGTAGGGACATGGATGCAGCTGGAAACCATCATTCTCAGTAAACTATCGCAAGAACAGAAAACCAAACACCACATGTTCTCACTCATAGGTGGGAATCGAACAGTGAGATTACTTGGACTCTGGAAGGGGAGCATCACACACCAGGGCCTATTATGGGGAGGGGAGACGGGGGAGGGATTGCATTGGAAGTTATACCTGATGTAAATGATGAGTTGATGGGTGCTGACGAGTTGATGGGTGCAGCACACCAACATGGCACAAGTATACTTATGTAACAAATCTGCACATTGTGCACATGTACCTTAGAACTTAAAGTATAATAAAAAAGAAAAAAAAGAGTGATCATAACAATTAGATTTAGCATAATCTAACAGTCAAGGGTAAGATTTGTGGCTGCTGTCATCCAGCTTTCAATGTGGTCCTCTAATTTCGTGTGAGCTAACATGGCATAGGATAGTATATCCCAAGATGTCTCTAAACAAAGTGACACCCAAGATAATTTAGGGTGGCATGAGGAAAACCTTTTAATTTTTAGGTACATGTATTAATTGTAATGCTTATTATGAAGAAAATAATTTATTAGTCAAACCAAGAATATTCATGTTTGTGAAAAGCGTAAGCCAATCTGTTTAAACTGAAATAATATCAAACATGACAACAAATTGTCAGTGTCATAGCTGAATGATGGAAAGTTGAGAAATGATAGCATTGACCTAACACAGACGTCAAATTGAAATTCTGGCTTGTAACTTCCTAGATGTATGACTCTGGAAAATCACTTTAATCTCTGAGGGGCCACATTTTATAAAATGGGGTAAATAATATAAATGAAATAATTCATTTAAAGAAACTAACAAGAGTTCCTGTCCAATGGGTAAGTACCCCCAAATTAGTAGTTGTTATCACTATTTTCTATCACAGTGGGCTCTTTAAGGGCAAGAATTGTGCTTTGTACCACTACATTCCCAGAATCAAGCCCAATGCCTAGTAGTCAGTAAATGTTTTTGAATGAATAAAAGACTGGATGAATATATGAATGAGACTACTCTATTTGAACTTATTCATAAGTCAAGTTAATTTGACTTTTTCTCCATTTTTATTAAGTTTAGTCTAGTAAATATTTTAGGTGCCTACTATTTACTAAGTACTGTTGTAGGTTGATGATTGTTGCCTTCAAAGACTTCAGAATATATTCTGCAAAATATTTCCAACACAGACAAAATATATTAGTCTATTCTCACACCACAATAAAGAAATACCCAAAACTGGGTAATTTATAAAGGAAAGAGGTTTAATTGACTCACAGTTCCACATGGCTGGAGAAGCCTCAGGAAACTTACAATCATGGTGGAAGGGAAGGCAGGCACATCTTACATGGCAGCAGGCCAAGAGAGCATGTGAAGGAAGTCAAGCAGGAAGAGCCCCTTATAAAACCATCAGATTTTGTGAGAACTCACTCACTATCATGAGAACAGCATGGGGAAAACCACCCCCATGATCTAATCACCTCCCACCAGGTCCCCCTTCAACATGTGAGGATTATGGGGATCACGATTCCAGATGAGATTTGGGTGGGGACACAGCAAAACTATTTCACAAGGGTTAAAAATACAGCAAGAAGGTCACGTAAATTTGAAAAATTAGCAAGTGGTTAATATTTCTGGCATAATTTAAATTTCTGTAGTCCCTATAAGCTTGTTGGTACTGAAGAAGTTATTTAAAGTAATATTCTAATTCTGATGCTGCTTCATACCTTATGGTAGGTACCTTAGACCCCCAGACTCTCTAATTGATATGCCCCTTGGCAACCTTGGTATGTCTGAGATTAATCAAGTATTGTCTCAGATGTGCTTGTAAGAAACTCTGTTTCAATGGTTCTGCACTTGCTTTATTGGGTGTAGCAGACTCTTCTGATAGACTGTAGGTGGCTTGTCAACATCTCACTGGATGCTATGCCGTTGCTGCTTCAACAAATACCATGTTATCTATTGCTGCTTCTCCAAACTCTAAACTCCCAATCAGCTGTCACATTTCTTCCAGCTGCAGAAAGCACAATTACTGTTGCACCAGGCAGTACCAGAAACACCGTGAATCCTCATAGTGTTCCAAGTGGAACACATTCTGTGGCAAAATGGGCAATAAAGGTGATTTTCTCTCCTCTGATAAAGAAATATTGTTAGCTGAAGTTTCACAGTTTCTTCAAGTTCAAGAGAACAGTTGAAGAGATCGTGAATGTGTTATATTTGAAATAACTTAGCTCCTATAACTAGGGCGTTTTTACTAGATCAAGTCATTTGTGAGCTCACTGGCCCTCTAAATCTTCTGCTCAAGAGACCTTGCTAGGTTATCACACATGCCTGAACTTCTGCCCTGGACACAACCTAGACTTAATTTGGAATTGCTGTTTTCCTGCGACATTATATATGGTAAGAAAAGTGACAAGAGTTGGCTTTGAAGAAGTAGGCAATGGCTGTATCATTCAGCTGATGCTTCTGTTGTGAATATCACTGAAGCAAGGAAGTAACTCATCAGGATTTAATATTAGGTACCTCCTTTTGGAAGGATTATGAAAGAGATTTGAAATAACTAGAAGCAAAGAGTATAACCATCATATAAGTGAGAAAATTATAATTTGAAGAGATCTATTTGATAGGTAAATAGTACTTAAAAAGAACAGAATTTGGTACTAACCCAATAAAGGATGTGAAGAAAAATGAGGAGTTAAAGGTGACTGCCATCTTTCTGATCACCATGCTGAAGTCTATGCAGTAAGTTAGTTAAATGTGTAGTTTCCAAAGGTAGAATACTTGCCTTTACTACTTACTAGATGTGTGACCTTGGGTAAGTTACTTACCCTTGTTCTTTATCAAACAATATTAATAGTAATTACTTCATAGGATTTTTGTGAACATTGAGTTAATATTTGTAACTACTTAGAACAATGAATGGCACTTAATAAACATTTAGTAAGTTTTAGTTACTGCTGTTGTACTTTGTAATTAATATGATAATACTTATTGTTTCAGTATTATCAGTGGGATGGTGGTGGTACCACTAACTGAAGAGGAAAAGAAAGTTGGAAAGCTAAGGTAGTAGTACTTTAATTTTAGATTTAATGAGTCTGAGGGCCACTCATATATCTAAGTAGTGGTGTACAGCAAGCTATATCTGGAGCTCTAGTGTGACACTGGCTAGAAGAAAGTGAGAATGTAAGACTGCCTTCTAAAAGGGCTGGGGTATCAAGCAGAAACAACTGCATTCAGGAATACAGGAAGTGAAACTATGGGGTTAGGATGTTTAGCCTATTCTTTCAAGAAATTGTAGAATGAGATGGCATATAGGTATGACAATAGCCAGAGAAAAGGAGATAATTTAAAAATAATTTTTAAAAATTTAAATAAAATGAGATAGATTTAATATCTACAGACAGAATTTATACAAAGCCAGAAGAGGGGTAGGAGAGGAATAAACAAAAAATCACAATGAAAACAAATAAATACTAATGATTTACTAATAGAAAAACATGTTTATTTTGTGCCTGACACTCTTCTAAGCACTTACATGCATTATCTTTATAGATCCTCAGAACCAAGCAAGACTGGTACTAGAAAGCGTGAGGTGTAAGAAGCTTAGCTGGAGTGGGTGGCCTTGTACCAAGTACTTTCTGGTACCCAAGCTCATGCTTTTAAGCACTGTACTATTTTGCCTTCCATACTTTGAATAAAAAGGTTAATGGATAAGGATCTTAAAAACATTAGTAGGGATTAGAATTGAGGACACGAATGGAAAAATCAAGACCATGAAATATTGAGTATATGGTTTAAGAATCATTGGGTTGGGTTAGAAAGGAAGACATTGAGTAAGAGGATATAGAAAACAGATTTCTCGTAGCTCTTCTCTTGTGGAAATAAAAAAGACATTATCTGTATTAAAAATATCTGAATTCAAACATTCAATTGTCAAACACCAATCATCAAACAAGTTTAATTACTTTTTCAAAAATAGCTAAACGTGTTGGTTTTCTTGAGAAAGTGCTAAGACTCTTTTGGCAAGGAGTGATATTTAAAAGTAATAATCCTTTGAAAGTGATATTTAAAAGTAATAATCCTTTTTTTTATTATTATTCAGAGCCTACTCAGATGTGAGTCCATTTATCTACACTGGTTTTAGGCAGGAAATCCAGTGAGATTTACTGGTGTCTCTATTATTTTTCCCACAAAAGTCTGAGTGTGGTTAATGGTGTAATTGTTAGCAGAAACTTTCTTCTTACAGCAGTGTTGGTGGGCTTTAAAATCTCTTGCACTTATCTTGTTTCCTTCTTGCTTTTAGCTCTGCAGTATTTTCTTGAGGGGAAAAAATCCCTATTGATTCATACCAGGCTTATAAAACGGAATGTGTACTTCTACTTTTTACAGGCAAATGAAATAGAATGATTATAAACAATGAACTTGCCAATGTGATACTGCTAATCAGCTTGTTTAAATAAAACCCAAATCATGTGCCAGATACCTGCCATCTTGTGAAGGAACAGTTTATGTTCTTTGTATGTGGCCAGGTTTTATTCCCCAGAGATTTGATGCTATGAGGCTGGAATTCAATTTGTATGTGGTTAGGAATGATATTAAGTCCTAGACACTCTGCCAGAACATATCTTTCCAAACAGGTGGGAAAATGAGGTGAGGTGGAAAGAACTCTACAGTGATGCAGAAGAGATGCATAAATAGATTTATTTTTTTATAATATCCTTTCAAAAATCTCAGCTTTTTTACAATTACTCAACTAGATCTCAAGGTTAGGAAGTTTTCATTACCTGCTTTAACACAATAGAGAGGACACAGTTCAGTAACTGTAAATATTAATTTTTATAAACTCTTTTAACATGCATTTCATGAATCTACACAGTTTATTCATTTTGTTTTGTCTCTGTTAAAAAGACATTTATCCTTTAAAGAAACCTATGGCACAGAAATTTCTCTTGGAAATGCAAGGAAATAAATTATCTCTCTGCTTTTACACATGACACTGAGCTGATTCTTAAGTGGAATGGAGATAAATACTTTCCCAAATGTCTGAAATGTTGACATCGGTGCAGATCAATCTGCATGTCTGCGGTGAAGATTAGGTCATTCTAGAACACTGTGCTCAGATAAGACCATACAACTATTTATATTCATCCCTTTTAAAATTATTACTATTTGCGTAAATTCTGAAATTTTATTGAATACTTTTTTCCTGGCCCTTTTGCCTCACAATGTCTGCTAAGTAAAATAATGTGTCTCTGTAAATATTTCACATTTTGTATTTTTTAAAGTAAGCATATGGGTTCTCAATAAAGTTAGCTTATATTAAACATTTCATTCTAGTTAATTGTTAGCAAGGTTTAAAACCTTGTATTATGTAACAAATGTCAGAAAAACTCAAAACAATTCCAATCGAATCTGTGTTCTGATTCATGGCATATTTCTGTAGTACTTGGGAAAGGTGACATAGTGGAAGAAAAAATGCTTAACTTTCTGGAAAGAAATCATGGAAATAAACTGTGCTAATGCCATCCTTCATAGAGATCAACCTCCAGCTCTTCATATACGCAGCTGTCTCTTTCTTACTTGAGTCTATTTCAACTTCCATGACCCTATCTTGACTTAGTGAGACTGGAGGGGAATTTCCACTTGCCCTTTAACATATACATAGCATATGTCTATTTAACAAATAAGTTAGTGACATCTTGCTTGCTAAATGTTAGCCTCGGGTAACATCTATAGTTTCCTTGTTCACTAAACTGAAATCTCTCTTCATTTGAACCTGGATCTGCTGACCCAACTAGTTTCTGTAACTAAGAATCTGTTACCTCAGCTGAAATGTTGGTGTCTGAAAGGCTGATGAAAAGAATAATATAGCTTGCCTTATATATCTTCTTAAAGACAATTATGTGCTAGTATAGCCCCTAGATTATTGAAATGACACTGATAATAAGCATGTCTTTAGTCCTTTTGTGAAGAATACTAGCATCTTTCTTGTGACCAAGAATCCAAATATTAAGAAATAAGGCTGACCTTATATTAAACTCTGGGAAGGCAAGACCTATATATAACATTGAAATATCTATTGTAACTTATGGAAATATCCATGTCGATGTCTATGAAATTATTTTTTACTTCTGCCTGTCTCTTTGCTCTTCTTTCTTCCACCTCAGATCTCTGACATTTGTTGTTTTTTTGTTTTTTTGTTTGTTTTTGAGACAGTCTTGCTGTTGTCGCCCAGACAGGAGTGCAATGGAGCAATCTCAGCTCACTGCAACCCTTGCCTCCCAGGTTCAAGCGATTCTCCTGCCTCAGCCTCCCAAGTAGCTGGGATTACAGGCGCACACCACCACGCCTGGCTAATTCTTTTGTATTTTTAGTAGAGACAGGGTTTCACCACATTGGCCATGTTGGTCTCGAACTCCTGACCTCAGGTGATCCACCCACCTCAGCATCCCAAAGTCCTGGGATTACAGGTGTGAGTCAGCATACCTGGCCAGTCTCTGACATTTGTGGGGGAAATTTTAGTTTCCTTCTATACCCCATTTGTCCCTCTGGAGTCCGCAGTCCATAATTAATCTTGGCCCTTCCCTACCGTACAGGAAAAAAAAAAAATAATAATAATAATAATAATCTAGTGTCTGTTTAGTTAATACAGAGAAATGTCGTCTGATTTCTAATCTGACACCAGGTAAACTAACCCAAGTACGTTCGTTATTGGGGAAAAGTATAATATCTCTTTTCTCTGGTCACTTTACCTTAAAGGCTGGCATTTTTGTGAAAGTACTCCTTGCCTTTCCTGTCTGCATGAAATATTTTTACTGGATTTAAAATTTAAAACAGTTTGTGTGTAAATGTATATATATGCTTTTGGTGGCTTAAGAATGGCCCAAATGATGCCGTGATAAGAGAATGGACCTGATACCTACATTTTACACTTACTACTTACATGGCCTTTGTTCAAACTCTTGACTTCTCTAGGCCACCTTTTTTTTTCGTTTTACAAATTTAAAAAGTTAATAAATATAAAGCCTATATAAAAATGTCTGGAACACAGTAAACAGTCAATGGGTCAGCTTTTCATTTCCTGCAAGTAGTCATGTACATATTAGATCAGCCATTACCTTGCTTCAGCAGGCATCTGAAATGCCATTACACATCATGACTCCATAAATACCATTATATATCAAAAGCTTGAGAGTGTTAGTGACAATAATATATATTTATCTCCTAAAAGAGCATATCTGTAAGGGTGAATTAGCATCTCAGGAAGCTCCCTATTATAATCACAGCAATCTTGAGAGAGAATAATATCTCAAAAATCCCACAGGAAATCTTAGAAGTGTTGGTGAGCAGTTATGTCTCATGCTTTTAACCAGAATTTCTTTTATTAATGACTTATTCACACATTCAGATTTGTCTTCACTGTCTGTCATATGTTATGTCAAATACAGTATATGTAAATCTTCATTCTGATTGTGGCCAATAAAGCTGTGAAGCATATCATAGTGTAATAAGGACATTGATCACCGGATTTGCTTTAAAGGCAGAAGTGTACAGTAACAAGAAGAGACAAGATAAAGCCGAAGACTAGCAGGTGGGACTGAGAAAAGTAACTGGGGTCTCTCTCTTACCCATTTTCCTGAATTTAAATTGTTTCTGCTTATAGTTTGGTGGTTTTAAAGATTGTGAAGTATTTTTTTGCTTAAAAATAACTACAGTGAAAGCACTGAGTATGCTTTGTAGTTCTTGATATTCAGAGCTCTCTATACAATATCATATTCTACTTTTCCAGCCCTTTCTCCCATTCTTGCCTTGAGAGTACACAATTTTACCATCCAACATAAATATTTTCCTCCAAGCATGTTATCCTTTTACACCATCCTGCCTTTGCTCTTCTATTTCTATGTCTTAGCTCGTCTTCAGCTGACAATTTCCAGTCTACTTCTTTTCAGATTAAGAATAAGAATAATTAAGAAACTAGTGTCTGGGGAAGGGAAGGAAGTAGAAAGTACAGATTTTCTTTTTAAATGTTTGTGAAAAGGAGGAGGAAGATGAGATGACATTGAGAAGCCTTAGGGATGATTTTCTTTTCCTTTTTGTCTTTATGGATATGTAGAATTTAACTTTAGACTAAGAAAAAGAAATTAATAGAAGAGAAGAGAAGATTGTATGTTCTGGGAAAAGGAGGAGGTTTGATAGAAAAAACCTGGAGAAGGCAGCAATACACGGAATCAAGAGTAAGAATGGGTATGTATTTAGAATCCAGGTGGCATATGACAAGGCTGGAAAGATATGATTGAAAGTTTTTCGTATGCTATGGGAAGTATGAGGAATAAATATTTAAATGAAGATAAAGATGGAAGAAAGTCAAAGAATTTGAGCAAACTCATGTATGATGGCCTGCATCATCTCTATAATATCAACTGCTGAGAATGAGAAATGCAGGGTTAGAGGTGGTCACTTAAGAAGAGTAGAAAAGGCCTGGAAGAGCTATCATAGGAAATAAGATAGGTTGTCAGCTGAATTTAAGGAATGCAGAGTTAAATTGAAGACCTACCTAAGATTAGATACATACAGAGATGATGCAAGTTGCATTTAAGAAATCTCATATTTTGTTCATGCCTAAAGATACTATGTGATACATTTTACAGTAACTTTACGGTTAAGTTTATAATAGATATAGCAGATAATGGGCATAATTATATGTCAGTGTTATCATTGGCAAAAGATCAAACATTCCTGAAATTTGCAGAAACAGCATTCCTTTCTTGACATTTAATTATAATAAAATGAATAAATATTGGTTGCCAAAACAATCTAATACCAGCCCTCACTGTTCTAGATAGAACTGTGTCTGCAAATGTAGCAAGCACTTTCAGAGGTTTCAGACAATTCTAATGTATTCTAATGTATTCTGTTTCATAAATGGTGATATATATGATTTTTGTATTATGTAAGTTGTCAATTTAGAACTAGGCCTCCAGTGTTAAATGGTCATTTTTACCATTTCAGGTATGATAATAGAAATTGGATAAGGCTCAGTCACATTTTCTATGGAAAGGATAGCATAGAGCTGTTACCCTTAGGCCTTTACAATAGGCTAAAGTAGAAACTGCTGATAACAATAAAGTCAGGAGTAGTGCAGGCATTGGAGAAACAAAAGTGCTAGCAGTTTTCGTCTTGGAAAGAAGAGAGAAAAACACGACCTTCTCTTTGCCTATATCTCCAATTACATTAAATAATATAATAGTAACTGCTGAAATAAATTCACCTCCAACATTTCTAATTGCTTAAACCACTAGAAATTTATTGTTCACAAAATGCCCCTGAGCAATTCCAGAGTATTGAAAAGTAGGCGATACTATGTTTCACCTAGTCATTCAGGGACCTAGGTTAATGGAATCTTTGCCAACTTTATCACATGGCTGTCAAGGTGGTATAGTTGTTTCCTTCCAATGAAAGAATGAGAAAGATCATGGATGTTGGTGGATGGATGTGATTAAATATACGTATAAGCTAGCCTAACAATGTTGCACCCTGCTTAAGCTAACATTCCATTATCCAGAACCCTGTCATGTGGCCAAATCTGATTGTAAGAGAAACTTTAATCTTGTCCTGTGTCCAAAAAAAGAGGAAAAGGAGTTTGGAACAATTCTGTTCCATTATCAGTGCCAGACTAACTGCTGAGTAAGAAGTGTGGGAACAGAACTGGTCTATTGATCTAACAGGGAAAGCCAACTCTATCTAACCCCATTCTCCACCTAATGGTTGGGAATGCTGGACTGCTTTCCTTCTAGTTAGTTGTTGCTTAAATGCAATTTTTAAATTAAAAAATCAGCAATTAACCTAATTACCTAACAATTGGAGACTGATGAATATCTTTAGAATTTACCTACTCAACGGTATTACTATAAATGACCTTTATGATGATAAGGAGGTGACATGGAACATTGTTATGATTAACACAGGACACAAAGTTTTATCTCCACTAGGATTGTTAACAGTAAAAATAATGAGTGTGTTTTAACTAGGGAGCATATGAATATCCATTTAATTTAGTGAAATCTTTAATTTTTTTGAATTGTAAAAAATTTATGCTTCTGCTGCAATATTGATTATGCAGTAAATCTTCCTTTTTAAATGAGTACAAACTTCTCAAATGTGTTGAAGTTCATATGTTAAGGTATGGTAATATATCATTAACTAGCTGCTATGGAATGCTCTAAATTCAGATTATGCTTCCTTTATTATGGCAATTTGACTTCAAATGTAGGCTCTTATAAGCAAGTATACCTAGATGCACTCTTGAAAAACTTGACATCATTTTTGGCCTTTGTTACTCTGTGGTTTCTGCTATGTATTAAGCAATGGTTATTTTGCTTAATATTTTGCTAAATATTTTCTTATATTTGAGAGTTGGGTTTATGCAAACATACCCTAAACATTGAAAGCTTTAATGAAAATAAATGAGGATGTTCCAGAACCCCCCTGTATTGTCTAAGTATTAAATGAAAAAAAGAAAAAAAAAACCACTTATATTAAATCTTGGCCTATCCAGCTAGAATAAATTTCAAAGTTTCAAAGAAACCAAAGGAAAGGTTTTTGGGGGGTAAAATATGAATTTAAATCAGATTTAAAATTATTATCCTCTTTACTCCTAATACTTTCCCAACATAAACACATACAAACTCCTGATAATCATAGACATTGATACGTGAAATTATAGCCAGAGTAATTATAAGGAGAAAATTATTAAAATTTTGTAGATACGTTAAACTGCTTCCTACTGAGAGACAAAAAGTTATATGGATGTGTGAATATATATGTATATATTTGTATATGTGTGATGTATGTTTTACCATACATATAAAACTGAGTTTTCTAGTTTCACTTTGCCTTGGCGCCAGTTTGTGACACTGATATTTATTGAGTGGGCTTATGGCCATCGGTTTTGACATTTCTATATCTGATTAGATATACATATGGGCTCTTAAGACAGCTGCTCTTGAACTTTAGTATGCAGAAGAATTAACTGGGTCATTTATTAAAAGTTTAGGTTCCTAATGAAATAAAATTGCAGGTAGGCATGAATATACATTTATAAGTACCGTCCGTCTCCCCACAAAGTACTTGATTCGTGGATCACACAAAAGGGAACACTGCCTCAAGTTGCTAATAAAGGCTTTGTAGGACTGTTGGGCTCTTGTATCCTCTTACGTCAAGGCTCAGGCAAAGTGCTTTTTCTGAAAATAAGATTTTGTACCTTTCCAGATTTATGTTTAATCTGAATTCTATAGTAACACATGGGGACCCTGACCAGTAACCCAGAACTGTTTTGCCTTTAAGTGCGAAACATCTAAGTTTTAGAACAGAGGCTGGAATATTATGATGGCCTGTGGGCCAAATCTCCTTTCTTCTGCTGCCTATTTTTGTAGGACCCATGAGATAAGACTGGTTTTTAAATTTTGAAATGGTTAAGAAATCATCAAAAGAAGAATATTTTATGACACATGAAAATTATATTCAAATTTCAGTGTCCATAAATAAAGTTGTATTAAAATGCAGCCATGCTCATCTGTTTATGTATCATCTATGGCTGTTTATGTACTGTAATGACAAAGTTAAGAAACCACCACAGAGACCATATCTGGTGCTTTCATTACTTCTCAATATTGATAAGTGCCCTATCCATCAAGTGACACAATTATAATTCCACAGTGTTTAAAGTGCCACACATAGTCATAACACAGCATAAGCAAAACCTATTTATTATTCAGTGACATTTTCATCATGCTAAAATAAAACAGCATATGTCCACACCACCTAAGCACCTAATATCACCACCTAAGCACTCACCACAGCATTCCAACTTATAAGAAAGCAATAATCAGAAAATATTTAAAAATTACAAATGGAGTATCTTATTATAGCAGAATTTCTTCACAAGATTCAATAATGAAAATGAGGATGTAACCAAAGTTTCTGAATCACTCGTTTGTTAGTCAAGCAAAGAAAGACATTTGTCGATGTTGAGTTAATTGACTCATGAGTTTGATTGCAGCAGCTGAAGAAATTGTTCAGATAAAACAATTTTTTTAGACTATTAGTCTTTTTGTGAAAAAATGTTGTTCAAAGAATTGAGAATGTTGACAGCAACAGCAATAGTCAATTGAAAAACAAGGCAAGTGCTATATAGTGGTTTCTGTGACTCTTGATAAGCCAACAGATGTTACCAGTACCGCTCAGTTGTTTGAAAGGTCAATCCTGAGTGTAAACTGACTGAAGCATTAGTGCCTATAAATAGTCTACGTGGAAAAATTATAGGCAAGAAAGTTTTGAAGTTGAGGAAGCAGTAATTTGGTACAACGTGAAGTGGAATCAGCCAAGGTGTTACAATGAATAGTGTTGAAAATATGTATGCAGCAGAGAAATGATTAGTTTTACAAATTTATAAAACTTATGAAAATGAAAAGATGTTTATTGTTTTTCACTAGGAATTTTGTAGAAAATATTTGAGTCTGATGGTCCACAAGTGTCAATAGTAAACATTATTCATTCTTGTGCCTTAATCCTCCATAAATTTTTGTCAGAAATAGAATATCATGGATTGCTCTATCATATAGCCATTCTATAGATTAGCAGTGGTCAAGATTTATTATAATTTTTTACACTCATGGATGAGATTGAAATTTTTCTCTACAGGAATAACAGTCCTCAATTTTTTTTTTTAAATACCAAATTATTTTAGAAATCAACTTTGCTTCAGACTTGATAATGTGTCTTAACGGATTCAACATAAACTCACAAACTAAATAAATAGTGCTTGTATATGAAACTTTTACTGTAGTCAATTCATGTTAACAGTTTACAAAATTGTTTAAACCAAATACATCGATCTTTTATTGCTGTGTTTCAAATTACCATAAATATGGCAGCTTAAAATAATACCCATTTATTAGCTCACAGTTCCATATGCTGAAATAAAGGTGTCAGCCAGGCTGAGTTCTCTTTTGGAGGCTCTGGGGAAAAACCCACCCCCAAGTTCATTCTTGTTGGCAGGATTCAATTCTTTTTAGTTGTAGGACAGAAAACCAAGTTTCCTTGCTGGCTGTTAGAAGCCACTCTCAGCATCTAAAAATTGTCCACATTTCTTCTACATGGTCCTCTCCATCTTCAACAAGTCAAATCCTTTTCATGATTAGAATCTCTGATTTTCACCATCTCTGACCTCCAGACCAAATGTAACATGCTCATGGGGCAAGCTCTAAGCATGGCAGTAAAAGCTATCCTATTTACAGTCTTAGGGACTATATAAAGTGTACATCCTGGGGGTGGAGATCTTAGGAGTCATCTTAGAATTCCACCTGTTACACACAAGTAGATCAAGGTACTTTATATACTTTCTGTGCAGTAAAAGGTAAAATGAAAGACAAGACATTCATTTCCATTCAAATTTGCCATGGCTATATTTTCAAAATCAAAACTACAGATCCAGGTGGTGCTTTTCAAGCCTCAGTGAAGGAGCAAAGGAAATTTCTATACTTAAAAACTCATTTAGCTGTGCATTTGAGAAGGCCCTTCATAACCTTCCACTGGAAATAATTACTCTGCAATGTAATGACAAGCTAAAAGGAAAACATTAAGAGAAGAAGGTAATAGAATTCAATAAGTTCCTTCCAAGCAAAGAAAATGCTCCATTAAAATTGTATTCTCATAAATTGATGTAAGTATTTGACAATACCTGTGTGAAAAATATTGTCAAATATGAGTTATGTAAAATCTCATTTCAGATCAGAATAAGATAAAAATTTGTTATTTATTTTGATGAGAGAGGACAATATATTTGAACCCTAATTAAGCAAAATATTATTTTGAAAAAACAATTCCATTCTTGTTATTAGGAGACCTGTATTAGAAAAAATTGAACTCTATAATTATCATTTGAATATCTCCAATATGAATTTTTATTTCTTCTCTTGTTATATAATTACCTACATAATATCCACAATTTTTGCCTCTTAACCCACTGAACCTAAAATATTTACTATCTGTCCCTTTAAAAGAAAATTTTGCCATCCCCACCATGCTCACTCACTCCTCACTTTAGAATCATGCAATTTTCTATCGGACCAAGATAGTGATAGTCTATATATTTTGGTACTTGTTTTAGTGTGATGTCATATATAGAACTGGTTACATAGCACCCTCACTATAAATGAATGTCTATATGATTTTCCTGTCTTTGTTATTCTCTTTCAGCCACTGCTTGTCTATGTATCTTTAGCCCTTATGTTAGTTAAGTTCAATTATAAATTTTATGCTCTTGAAATTTCAGCACACATAGAATTTTCTATTAATTTCAATTAAAAATTATTTGGTAGTAGATTTAGAAGGTATGTAATGTTAAATGTATATACATATATAGGCCAAAAGTGGGCCTTATAGGAGTGGAATAGGGAATTTGTTGATGAGGATCCATCAATAAACTCTTTTTCTCCTATTTGCAAATGTTAGGGTTGAAAATAAAAGTGGTAGACTACGTGTATTGTAGTTCTGCATTATTATTAAAATTAAACTCTCCTAAGAAAAATTTAACATGACAATATCAAGATATAGCTAGGTATCCTTCAATAAAATAAACCAAAGTACCTGTTTTCTATTCTTCTGATCTCCATTTTGAGAAAATCAGATAATATAATTCACTCACAGGATGTCAATTTACAAACACTGAAAACTCATATCTACTCTTAAGGAATTTTGAACTCTTTCAAGTGTCACATTCCAAACTTACATGGACTGTCAAGCTTAACATGTCCAAACTGAACTCATTTCTTTATTATCTCTAAATAGCTAACAAAACCAACCAAGTAGCCCTACTCTTCTCCGTGAATTTCTTATTTTAATTTGGCTTCTTCATCCTTCCTACATCCTCAATTCTCCATTTATTTCCATTCTTTATTTAAATAAATATGTAGCACCTGTTATATGCCAAGCACTGTGTTAGTCACAGTGGGAAGATAGAGGGTGAACAAGAAAGGCTAAGTTCCTACTTTGAGGAGCTCACATTCTGGTTTGGAAGGCAAATAATACAATTAAGTAAAAATAAATGCAAAATATTTATAATTTGTGGTTAATGCTATTCATTCATTCAAAATACTTATTGAATTCCTTTCTCTGGACCACATACTGGACTAGGTATTGTAGATATAACAGCGAACAAGATAGGCAAACATTCTTTCCTTATGGAACTTGCAATCTAGTGGGAAGAAATATGCAATGACTTGAAAAAGATTGTGATCAGGTTCTCCATTATATCAAATGCATAGGGAATTCTTTCCTATGGTGAACACAGATGCTGAGATCTAAGTGATAAGAAGAGGTATTCATGCAATGAATGGAAGGATGAGTGCTTCAATTAAGGGGAGCAATGTATACAAAGATTCTGAAGCAGGGCCGATTTCATTTACTGCTGTATTCCCAGCATATTTGTTACATTTGTTCAGTAAATATTAGTTAAATTTGTGACATGTAGTATTGTGTATGAGAAAAGAAAATGTTGCAAGATGAGGAGGTAAATAAAGGCTCTCCAGGGCATTGCACAACTTCAAAAGGAAGTCAGATTTACTCTAGGTGTAAAGATAAGCAATTAAAGAGTTTTAAGTAAGGGATGATATCATAGATTTATGTTTGAGAAGGTCACTGACCATATCATTACCACCTACCACCAACCAAGATGGTCCATTTCTTCTACCAGTGGTTTACCCAAACTATACTTTGCTTCACTCTGTAAACATTCAGTGGCCCATCAGCATTCCATTACTCTACATACATACATGTCCATGTCCTTGCTACCTAAAAGATTCTTATATTTCCTTTCTCTCTGAAATCTTCCACCCATATTATTTAATACTCACCTTTATTATCAACTATTCTATAAAACTTTTCCTGACTATCCTAACAGATTTAGTTGCTCCTTCTATGGAAGTTTCCTTTTAGCTTTGATATTACTGTACTCCAGCCTATTCCACATTACATGTTTGAATTTGTCTCCAGTGGTGTGAACATGAACTTTCAAAATACAGACTTCAAATGTTATTCATGTTAGTATCTCCTACATCTTTCACTGTGCCTGGCACATAGTAAGTATTTAGAAAATGTTGACTGAATAAAGAAAACTATGAAATATTTTATTCCCTGATATCAGATTTGGTTGTTATTACTGTTTAATAGAAACCATGATTTCCAGGAGACTCTCTGGTAGATTCACAAAAATTAATTGCTTTCTCTGTTAGAAGCAATATAGTTTGAATTAGTGTATTTGGCTAGAAAAGGAAAATATATTGAGTTTGGATTCTGATTACTAATTCCAATTTAAAAATTATAGATAAGTCCTGCAATTCTTCTGTAAATGAGGAGATGTTTCATAAAGGTCAATGTCTGATGATGGTAAATATGCAATCTATTTTAAAATAAAAATATTAGAAAAATGGGTAATATTATTCAATTAAATTCCATATGAAACTGAGAGTTATGAGAAGTAAGTTTGTCTGAGTTTCTTTTGATATCTATGTTATGCACATGTCAATGTGGTCTCCATCTTTATTTTATTTTATTTTCTATTTTATTTTATTTTATTTTATTTTATTTACACAGGTTTGTGGGGAACAGGTGGTATTTGGTTACATAAGTAAGTTCTTTAGTGGTGATTTGTGAGATGTTGGTGGACCCATCGCCTGAGCATTATACATTGTACCCAGTTTATAGTCTTTTATCCATCACACCCCTCCCACCCTTTCCCCCAAGTCCTCAGAGTTCATTGTATCATTCTTATGCCTTTACATCCTCAGAGCTTAGCTCCTACTAATGAGTGAGAACATACAGTGTTTGGTTTTCCATTCCTGAGTCACTCCACTTAGAATAATGGTCTCCAATTCCATCCAGGTTGCTACGAATGCCATTATTTTGTTCTTTTTTTATGGCTGCACTGCATAGTATTCCATGGTGTATAAGTGTGTGTATGTATATATATATAATCTCACAATTTCTTTATTTCTAAGACACTTGCCTATTTCTAGCAGGTGATTTAGTGTAATTGAAAAGTAGAAGGGACTCAACATATGTTAAATGGTTAAAGGAAAAGGCAAACGAATGTACATATCTTCCCCAAGAATTTTAATATCAAACTCATGCATTTTTCTCTTCAATTATTGTTATATTTGCTTTAAGTACCTCAACATTATACTAATGACAATCTTAATGTTATCTTACAATGTCTTGTTCTACTTGGCTCTTGTAAGTTTCCCTGTCACACTGTGGCAGTTACTCACTTGCAATGCTGTGCCATGTGTCATTCAGAACTCCTTCAAATTTGTAAAAAAAGATCAAATTTATAAAAAAAATAAGCTTCTGTGTTTTCAACCCCCTCACATTGATAATCATTAATTATGGTTGCTCTTGCCATAGGCAACCTCTGGTTTTTTCTCCCAACTATATCATTTCTTCATCCTCATTTGTATCTAACTTGTTTTCTTCTCTTAGCCACAATGATTAGTAAGCCATTTTAGCAGTGCTCTCAACTAGCACACCAGGTGCCCTTCATCATATATTTCTATTTTGGCAGTCTTTGTAATTACTGATAATTCACTTTCATCATCGCTTTGACATTTAGATGGCCTCTACTTTACACCATGCCCTAATTACCATTGGCTTTGACTTTTAATATTGTTTATCATTAGGAAATACACAAACTCATTATTACTGTAGCTCAATACCTCACCTTGCTGAGTATTTTGTTATTTCATAATGCTTTTTACTTCTCATTCTTCTGGTCTCAGGTATATAAAATCAATTCTAGTGTACCAAATGTTTCATTCAACTTTATTGAATTTATGCCTCTTCTGTGGGCAGTAATCCCATTATTTTCAACTTTGAATATTTTAAAACTTCAATGAGTGATTTATACATGTGGCTACATTATAATTAGCTGTGTAGCAAACACAAAATTGGGGTAAATGAGTATTCCATTGTAGTTCAAGAAAGTAGACTTACATATGTAACCATTTGTCAAATCAGCTCTAGCTGTGATGAATCAGTAATTCTTTGGAGGCAGGAAAATTCAGGAATCTGATGACGGACTTTCTCAAGGTGCAAGCAACACAAATCAGGAATTTTCCATTCTCAACGATGAGGAACCATTAGTGCAAGCTTGATAGTGAGTTCTAAATCAGAAAATCAGGAGCCAGTATCAATAGAAATCAGGAATCTAGTAACTTCACTAGAATATCCAGGCTGCATCAGTTCAACAGCAAGCTCAACTCTTGGCATGTTTTCAAGTTAAGTTCCTTCATTTGTTTTGATTTTTAAAGTTTGACAAGTAGATGGATACATAATGTTTTCCTGATAGACTTCAATCAGTTCTCCCTTTTGGGATGGCTAGTAAAGGACTGATCAATCTATGCTTTACATTCTTACATCTTTGTTTCTTTGCAGACCACCTAGATAAGAGTTTAATCCCAGTAAGAAACAGAGGCATTATTTGTCCTTTTGCTCTTTATATAAATGTATTCTAGATTCATTCTGCTTTACTGAATGTAAGTAAAACTGAGTCCAACATTCCATGTGATGCCTGGCATTTTCTTTCTTTGCTTCAATGTATGATTTCCAGTTGAATTATACCCTTCACATACAAATTCAATTGGAAAAGGCTCTTGGTTGGTATTTTTTTTTCTAGAAGGTATGCTAAGATTATATTTTAAGTTAGTGTTAAAATATTTATGAAAAAGTACCTTTCCTGTTAATATTTTTAACATACTGAAAGACAGTACATATGCATCTGTTCAAACAGCTTTCAATGGAAAGTCACTTGGACAATTTTCAGAGTTGTTATACTATGAGCTCTCTCTGCTTATGATCACTCATACACAAAAACAATGCAAATAATATAGTTAAGAGGAAATAAAATATAAAGCTGATGCATTATGAAACAAAATGTTCTCAAATGCAAACTTTTAGTTACCAATAAGCAAAAGTACAACATGAAATATTAAAATTGATGACTATAAGCATTGTTTACAAATGTAAAGAAGAACATATTTAAAGATTAATATAGAGAACAAGAGTATGTTTAGTTTGTTATCTGTAGAATATCATCTTAAAAACTGCAAAAGCCACACAAAATAAATATCAGCTGAGTTTTTACTATTACAAATACTGTGGCCATTAACATTTTAACTTTTCTCAATAGTCGGAAAAAGCATGCTAAATCAAAATGAGCCGAATAAATGCTAAAACTAAGACAAATATATTTCTACAGTGAAAACCCTTTTACAATAAGGTATTAGTCAGTAGCTAGAGAAACTCATTTTTCTTTTCAGAGTTTAGCTGTTTTATTCATCCACATGTTTTACATTTGTAAAGGATGTGGCTTCTTTGAAAGACATTTTGGCTGACATCCTTGCTGTTGTATGAATAAATGAAAGCAAATCATGCTGTTGTAAAGTATAAAGACAAAAAAAAATTGCCAAGTTTGCAAACAAGTATAAGCCTGTAATACATATAAATAATCTGCATTGAATATCAGGGTTGTCAGAAGCACAGTTATGAAGTGCTGCTCCCTGCTTGATATAAGTCATTACTGCTATGTTTAAGAACCTTTATTGAGCACATTTCTTCCTAAGTTTGAGCTGCTTTATCAACCTGAATGAGCCAATGCTTCACCTACTCCCTAGTAGTTCAGATGCTGGACAATCTGATTCAGCAAAGGCTCACACTGTTCTGTCATCCATAAACTAGATAAAATGTAACACCAACACAGATCAGGTCCTTGGGGTCACTAGGCACAGTGTGAAACAGACTGGTTGAACCAGAAGTTTGTTTTGTTAAGTCAACACCTTGCACAGTAATCTTGATTTCACTGATGTTGGCTGCAATGTGCAAAAACCTGAGGACGTTACTTCAACATTGTGGGAGCACAAAGCATATCTGAGGAAAAAAGAAGACAGTAAGGGCATTTCGGCCAATGAATAATGGGAACTCTCATTTTCTTTAAAATTCTTTTAACATAATACTTTTAAAAAAGTAATATGAATTTCAAGAGACAGAAGAATGTAATAGCTAAGAGCATTGACTCTAGAGCCAGTACTAAGTCTTAAAGCTGTGTGATCTTGGGCAAGCTGTTTAATATCTGTATACCTCAATTTATTCATCCATAAAGTGGGAATAATAGTAGCAAATGTAGCTGTAAGAAAAGATGTAGAATTAGAAATTGAGGTTCAAAGGAGGAAGAAAGTTCTGCAACCAGTTGTCTCCAGGCTTGAAAAATCAGAAATGTGAACTAGGAAAAGATTTCTTCTGAGCCTTAGTATTTAAAGACCCAGAGTGAAAGCAGGTGAACACATTTGTTTTCTCATTGGCCAGGATGGCAGAGGATAATAGGATCAGCTTTGTCCAAGGAAAGCAACATGCAGAAACCAGAAAAGGAAATTAGATTTCTTCCCTAAGAATTCCAGAAGGGATGCCAGAAAAGACAAGTTTGTGATTGGAAGAAGAAAGCTCAAGTAAACATACTAAGAGGGAGATTTGATTTCAACTCTGCCACTAAATGGCTGGGTGATTAGGACAAGTAACAACAGTCTCTCATAACATGCCTTTTATTTTATTTTATTTTTTTAAAAGGGTAAGTTGGAATATCAAGCATTACAGATTGATGGCCTGGGACAAATTCACATACCAGAAATAAGACTTTTTTTTTTTTTTTTTTTTTTTTCCAGTCCATGGTGTTTAAAAGATTTTGAATCAAAAATCCTTAAGAGGAAGTGTGCATTCCCTGATTCCACCAGGGTTCCAACTACATCATCCCTCATCGTCTTTACTGACTTACATCAGCCCTGACAGCATTTGAGCTTCAAATTCTACAATTCCATCAGCCTGTACACATAATGATACAATGAACAGCAATACTGGCTAATTATTGGGCTTCTTTTTTGTGTCTGGCACTTCACCAACAAATCTCTAACCCTCAAAACAACCTTAAAGAGTAGTTTAAGGAACATGGCTGTGCTTTGGTCAAGGATAGGCCCAGGTAAACATCCAGAGTGACTCAGCGAGTTTAGAGGACAGACATATAACTCTACTTGTTATCACAGCCATGTAGCCATAACATGGGAAGGCTCATCATGTGGCGCTAAGCCTCTGTTGTCTGTAAAAGGTATAATTGCCCTGCTGACACTATACAGGTGCACCTGTGCCCAGAAAGAGAGAGAACCGTCAGCAAAGATGGAGAGTGGGGAGCCAGGACACAGCAATGCTCAGCTCATGCCCAGAGAAAGAGTTAAGCTGCTGACCCTGAAAGCAGGGGAGAGCCGGCTGTGCAGCTGTGTGTGGGAGCTGCTGGACTAAACAGCCTAGACAAGGTGAACAGTGTGAGAGAGTTAGTGTGGGTGAGCTGCTCGGAGGAGCCACAGAGCTGGAGCAGACAGCTGAGACAAGGCGGACAGTGTGAGAGAGCTAGTGTAAGTAAGCTGCTGATGAGAGCTGCTGCTGAATAAATTCATCTTTCACCTACCTACAGCCCCCTCGAGTGTTCTTTCAGCTATCTGCTTATCCACCCACTCCCCTCGGACCTCAGTATGGGCTGGAACCTGTACCTAGGCGTGACAACTGGTATAGTCATGGACCCAACAGGTAGATAACATTATATTTATTTTATGGATGAGGAAACGGGCTGAGGAATGTGGAGTGACTTGTCTTAGGGTACATAGCTTGTGAGTAGCAGGGCCAGGGTCCTAACTCCCACCTAACTGGAACCAAGACCGACATTCCTTCCACTACACCATGCTTTGTTATGCTGTTTTTTACTACTGCTATTTAAAAAAAATATTTTGCTATCTGGGAGATGTTCTCATCCAGAGTGTCATATTTTCTAATTATGCTGGAGAAATGAGTTGCTTCCTTTCATCAAATGAGGCAACTTCAAGATTAGGCTCTCCAGGTATGCTTAAGAGACAGTTCACCCAAACATTGTGGAATACAAGTTCTATGAATTGATTCTGCTCTTTTACAACAGATCGAAATGTGCAGCTGGAGTTATCTCAGTGTTTAAAATTGCATCCTTTGCTTGCATTTCTAAAATGGAGTCTCCTGCCTGATTAATTTCTAATGTTAGCTGCTAGGAGGTAATACTTACCTATCTCATGATGTACTGCCAAGTGCACGTATCTCAAAAGCGTAATTAAGCTAAGCATCTGGTGGGTTTACACATGCTGAGGCCATGGTTATGAGGTAAACTTCTTGAAGGCTAATGGTGCGAGTCACTAACAACATGCTGCATTATGTATTTAAGGCATTTGGCTACTGTCCAACAGCCATCCTCTCCTCAGAACCATTCCTTCTCAGCATCTGCTCCTTAAGTACCATCTGAATTACAATTGGTTAGCACACGGAGAAAAAGAAGTGTTACTATTAATATTACTAAGCCAGTACAGATGGGATAAAGCAAATTAGCTTCATTTTACCTCAAGTTTCAACAAAAACTTCAGATATGTACTAATTTCAGAATCCAGGTTGTATGTGATAACATAAAGCAAGATAAAGACTAACAATGGCAAATTGGCTTAATTTCTTAGCTACTAGCTTGAGCTTGTAGTGCTGGCTGAATGAAAAACCTTGTTTTGACTTGAGCAAATTAAATGTGTAGGTCAACAATGGTGACTAATTGTATAATCCATAATTAAAAATTTTTAACTATTTTCTTTACTAAGATGAGTAAACTCTTACAACTCAATATATGATAATGTGTCTAAAGCCTTTGAAAAAAAAAAAAACACGTGCAGAAATGAATTTGTATGCTCTTCCCTTCCATAATAACTGGATTAATTCAACTAATCAGTGCATGATATGCCATAAAACGATCTGTTGACTTTTAAATTTCACAAAAATTGTATCGTAAGTTCCCATATTTATATATCTGAAGACTGTTTTTCATAATCTGACCAATATTTGGCTTCAAACCTGCAAATGGAGACTTCTTTGTGTCTCCATTTCCTCATCTCTCTTAGTGGAGTGCCCTATTAGTACCCTGTCAAAGAGCTGTCCTTTCATTCATTCGTTTTTTGAGAGCATGCAGTATGCCAAGCAGTGTGCTGGGTGCTGGGAACAGTGGTGAGCCGATCTTTGAGTTAAGAGGTCAAGTGATGGTGTAAGAACTAACCATTCAAGGGTATGTAGGAGTTAACCTAGTAGACTGGAAATGAGAGGGCATTCCAACAGAGTAGAGAAGCAGAAGCAAAAGTATCTAGGAGAGAGATAGCACAGGAATCCCTCTCAGGAGGTTAGTGTTAGTGGATCATAAAGTAAAAAGAGGAAAGGGAAAGAGAGGAAGCTGTAGAGTTGGCCAAAGTTGGACTCTGTTAACCCAACTGAACCCCTGTAGGAGGCCATTGAAGATCTGCAGTCCAGAGAATTGCACATCCAGCTGTGCAAGAGGCTGCTGTGTGCAGTTTTGAGAACTATCAAACTTTACAGTATGAGGCCAGGCAGTAGACAACAATGGTCTGACCTAAACTGTTCTTATTCCATCATATTCCATAGAAAATAAATTGCTTTCTATAGTGTGGGAGGCTATTAGAAGAATCCCACAGAGGCATCACCAATAGCAACAACAGTAATATCAGTGGCAACATCAGTAGCCACTAGAATTTATGGAGCACTTATTACACGGCAGGCATTCTGTCAAGCACTTTACATGCTCCAGTGCAATCCTTACTACAACATTGTGAGTTAGGTGCTTTTATTATCCCCATGTTTAGAGAAAGTCACACAACTAAGCAGTGGGTGGGGTAAGACTCAAAGTCAGATCTTCTTTAGAGCTATGGCCTAATTCACCATGCTATGCAACCAAACTTATTTAACTTGTAACTTTAAATTTACATAAAATAATAAAGTTATGGCCTTCAGAATAATGATTGAAAAAAGTCCCTTCTAAAAGAATCAAAGTAGATGCACTTTGTGGCTGCTTTTGCATTTGGTTCATAGAGACATTTAACTTTCTAGTTTATAGTCATTTTAATGAATATTCAAACTCCAGGAAGGAGACTGCTGATACCTAAGTAGAAGCAGGCTACAGAGCAGCCCCTATTAAACTTATGAGATAGTAGAAAATATATATATATATATATATATATATCTTCAGCATTTCTTGCTTCTTCACCTTTATTCCTTGTTGAATTTTATCCTTCTGACCATCTGTGATTAAATGCTGTCTTGCTCCTTGAGGGAAGAGTTATTTGAGAAACTGATTTGGAAAGCAATGTTTGTTAGTGACTCTATAGATACTCCTCCTAGAGGATATTTTTATATGAAATGTGAGCTATAGAGAGCTATAGAGAGGAAAAGAGAGAGAAGCTTCCATAATACCTGGAAAGGGATGCTTTGTGAAAGGACTAATGCTAATTTTTAAACAGTCATATGAGATGATGAATTTAAACATTGAAATCATACAATAAATAGTCCTATTCAACTTCTGATTATACTTTGACTTGCATTGTGGTTAGATTGCCTGGAGGAAACGCTCTGGGTAAAGGACAAAGTACCCAAATGCATGAACAGTTACAGTTCTCAGTGCTAATCCTTAAAATATTATCTGTTTTTATCCATTATAGCTCCATGAACTTTGGTTAATGTGAGTCAGTTCCTGAGACAAAAATCCACTTCCAGAATGCCAACAAATCAAATTTCTAAGTCTTGAAACTTTGAGAATAGACCTGGAGTCATGTTGAATTCATCAAGGGAAATGTTCTCCTTTAACATTGGCAGTAATTTAGTTTTTTAGTTTTTTTGTTTTTTTCATTATACCCATACCTTGCTATGTGCTCTTTCCCTTTAGAAACTACAGAAGTTGTTCAGAAAGAAAAATTGTAAGCATCCCAGAACTTGGAAAAGAGATGGAGTTTTCAGAAAGCAGAAAGCAGAATTTCTCATTACTTCCAGACCATACCATGCAGGAAAATTGAGCCAGTTTTGGAAATCTACTAATCATACTTCCGACATTGACTATTTTGTGTGTTATTCCAGGAAAAAAAAATATCAATTCTGACACATGACAATTTCTTATAATTGCATTTAATCAAAGAGTTTATGTTAAAGCTACCTATAGTTCTTACTGCATTCCACAGGGCTGACTGTTGGCAAGTTTAGGAGTACCGATAGTCTTACTAAAACCTCACAATTTTCCAGGTAGTTCCCTGTCTTACCCAATAAATCTTTGTTTCTCTTCTCAAAAGTTATTAGACTTCCTGGGCAGAGTACCAAGTTGGGCAGATGTTTTGAAGATGTTCTGATCAATCCAAATTAGGAAATAGGTGTTTGAAGTTCACTATATAAACACAATGATTCTGAAACTTGGCTATGTGATTTGGGTGGAACATAGTAAAGAAACACAAAGCCTTTTGCTGCTTCCGTATAACCCAACCTTGTTTAAGAGAGAAGGGAAAAGGACAAGTTGGTTTACCTCAGACATGTTGATTTCCCTATAAATTCAGGCAATGCTTAGGTCTATTTGCTGCTGATAATAACAGATCAAGCAATACTTTCCACAAAAAGGTTTGTTTTGTTTTGTGATGGCAGAAATTTTTTTCTTGTTTCTGATGTGGTAATAGCAAACCTTTTAATTTCCTGAGGGTTGTCATAAATTCTGCACTTCTAAAAGACCAAAATGGGTCTACACTTTGTGTTATCAAAGAAATATATTCAGTTTCTCATCAATTTAGTTAACATTATGGTATGTGCTTTTTAGAAATAAAAAATTATATTCAAAAAACAAAAACTGATTTAAATATATAAAATGTACATTTTTCTATTAAATGCATTTCCTCTTAAATATTGACTATATGAGCAAAGCACAAAGTCTTTTGTGCTATTGGCCATTTGATGGAATTTGATGATTTTTAAGATAGCTCGCAATTATCACCACCATTTTATAGATGAAAGTTTCAAATTAAGGACTGCAATCCTGATACATGTAGGGCAGCGTTCAAAAGTCAAGTCCAATATTGTTTTCATCAAACCTTCTTGAATTTGCCTTCATTTTAATGGTCACCATGGAAAAGCAAACTTTCAGTGTAAGCAAGTGTTATTTTTCTGGGAATCCAATTTGATTTGCAATATGCCTAAATCTGAAAAAAAATCCTTAAAACTTACTAGGATAAGGTTGATAGAATTGAAAGAATTCAGGAGTAGTTACCTAAAAGCTATAAACCCACAAATAAAGAAGAAAGCAAAGCTTGCTCAGTAAAATAAGTACAGGGTAAGAAAATAGGGATAACTGTGTTAACAATCTTTTTAAAATTTTGAAGTGTTATATTATTGCAGTGTGACTTCCATGTGGATATCTTGCTTGCTTTTCCCATGACCCCATGAGAGAAAAAAGGCATGTAGTATTTTCACTTTGCAGATGAGAAAAATGAGATGTACATAATCTATTGCCTGACAGCAAGTGAATGTCAATAAGGATAACATTGATATATTCTATATATATGATAGTATATTCTATAAGATATATCCTAATATATTCTATAAGACGGATCAATTTGGGCTTCAATTGAGTTCATTGATGACACATGATACACCCATGGAAAAACACACACAATCAAATTGTGCCTTGCCTCAAAATATTCACTCCCAATGTGCAAGCTTACATTACATTTGTATGCATCCTTGTTCTTCCATTAACAAGCAAGATGATTTGGCTCTAGCTGTGATATATTTTGTAGCCTACTTCTTTATTTATAATGCAAATGAGCATCCTGCTCCATTAAAGTTTGTACCACTGAGTGAAATTACATGATAAAGCACCTGGCTTTTATCATGGTACATAGGTACTTCTTTACAAACCAGTTTAGTTGAATCTGAATGTGCACATACATAATGTATAGCTATGGATTAGGGAGTCCTAGCTGGTTCCAAAGCAATGCCAATTCAGATGATCTCTGATGGTCTCTGGTGATTGTCAGTGATAGAGAAGTTGCCCAGGAACTGCAACCTATTGAAAACCTTTGAAGCAATGTGTTTTCTAATTTTCTGGTGTCTACTTCAGACACAAGTTCTAGAGCTGTCTCTGGCCCTAAATTTAAACCTGCACAACTATTGGGAAATGTATTCATTTACCCATTCATTTATTTAATATTTATGAAATAACGAATATTGCATAAAACAATCTGCTTAGTGCCAGAGCTAGACCAATGAATATAACAGATATGTTTTTCCTTTTTTATGAAGTTCAATATGTCAGGAAGAAATATAACCACACGATAACTATGAAAAAAATGTGATGAATACTATGATAGGGTAAACTGCGGTGGTGACATAGGACCGCTTAGAGGAGTATCTGGCCTACCCTAAAAGGGATGGTCTCCCTTTGTAAGTGAGCATGTGTAAGCAGAAAACTGAAGGATGAGTTGAGTTTGGCTGTTTTCAAATAAGAGAAGAGAACCAGAACGTCTGGCAATGATTTTCTCTTGTATAGTTCCAGCTTCTCCCATGACATTTGAGATATACAAAGTCATATTTGAAAGCTTTGTTGTGACCGCTGTTACTGGAAATAAACTCAGGTCAGCAGAAATCACATATGACTACTAGTCTTTTTTCCAACTACTGGTAGAAAAAACAGCTCAAGTCCTAAATTCTCCCAAAATGTACGCCAGACAGGCCTTTAAGTTATTTATGTCTCAGGATCATTGTTTCAAAAAATTACAAATGTCTTTTTATATAAGAACGAATTAATAATTATGAAAACAAGAACAACTGTATATCCAATACCTGCTATGTGTCAAGAATGTTTTGCATTCATTAGTTCTAATTTTATCAACAACTGAACAAGGCTGACATTTTTATCACCATTTTGTATAAGTAAAAAAGGCAGGAAAATTAGTCTAATTCTCATTTTATCATCTTAATTGTCAAGTTACACTTTTATAAAATATTAAATATACAGACGTGTGCTCGTTGAAACATTTGACAATCCCCATTTCACAAAGATATTTTCATTACTAGTGACTGTAATTTTACAATCATTTTTAGTTTTATAATTATAATGTATGTTAACTTTCTGGTATCTATTATTTTTCTCTCACTTCTTCTATAGTTTTATAATTAGTAATAGTAATGTCCTACTAACTGTTTGAAGCCAGAGTCTTTGTGGCTCAGAGAAAGGTAGGAAAGGACAGGGAAAGATGAAGATGATACACATTCTTGTTATTAGGGATCATCAGTATAGTCTTCTGAGTAGGCTGTACAGAAATTTTGAGTAATATAATATGGCAACAGTAAGTCTTTAGAACACTGTACTTAAAAAAAAATATGTATACAAAATCATGGAAGATTCTAGCAAAACTCAGTGAAGGAAAAGCATGGGGAGTTCCAAGTTCCTTCTGAGTCAAGGACCAGGTCTTTGACCTGGTATCTTTGGTATCTAATTATATTCAATATATTTTTGGTGAACTGAAGAGACTACAGAAGTAGAGGAAAGGATCTCTTTGATAAGCAATGTGCTTATCACTATTATTTTCATCAATGCAAACATATGGGAATTGTGTCTCTGTATACTATTTTGGAACAATTGTCAAGAGTAGATAATAGTAGTGGAAGTTTAGAGAGTTTAATAAAAGTAGAGAGAAGATATTTAAAATATTGGAAGTGAAGACAAATATAAAAATAAAACCTAAAAATATATTACTATTTAAAAGGCTGATAATACATTAGGTCACAAATAAAGCATCAGTAAGTTTCATAAAGTGTTATGACAAGTCTTCAATCACAAAACAATACAATTGGAAATTACTGATCAAATTTTTAAAAAGTCCTTTCACCTGTAAATTAAAAATTAAAAAAAAAAAACTTGTTAACTCTCAGGTGAAAAGGGAAAAACAAACTAAAATTAGAGGATTAAAAGACAAATGATAATAAAAATACTACATTTTAGGACCAATGACATATATTTAAACACTAATTTAAGGAAAGTTCAAAGCACTAATGTGCTTTGAATGTCCATTGATGACATATTGGGTTAAGAAAATATGGTACATATACACCATGGAATACCATGCAGCCCTAAAAAAGAATAAGATCATGTGCTTTGCAGGAACATGAATGGAGCTTGGGGGCCATTATTCTTAGTAAACTAATGCAGGAACAGAAAACCAAATATCACACGTTCTTACTTATAAGTGGGAGCTAAATGATGAGAACACATGGACAAATAGGAGGAAACAACAGACATTGGGACCCACTTGAGGGTGGAGGGTGGAAGGGAAAGGATCAGAAAAAGTACTATCAGATACTAAGCTTAGTACCTGGGTGATGAAATAATCTGTACAAAAAAACCCCATGACATGAGTTAACCTATATAGCAAACTTGTACCCCTGAACCTACAATAATAGTTTAAGTAAAATAATCTCAGTGACAACATTTTTCAAGATAAACTCAAGTGCATTATTCTATGTTGACATTTTTGTTTCTCTTAATGGTAATTCTATGCTTAACTTTATAGGAAACTACCAAACTGCTTTCCAAAGTGACTGTAACATTTGTATTCTCATTTGCAATGTATGTGAGTTCCACATCCTTGACATTTCTGCATTACCTATATCCCATAAATTCTGATATGTTGTGTTTTAATTTTATTACATTAAAAATATTTTCCATTTTTGAAAAAGAAAGAAAATGTTATATAAACTGCATGCTCTTTGTAAGCAGTTGCAGTTTTCCTGCCTAGGCTGCCATCACTCAGCCATGTGGTTTTGTCCAGCACACCACCACTGCAGTGTAGGTAAGGCCAGTATGTTGTCCACTCTGCCATTGCTGGACTGTTTGTGAGATGTCTTGTCCAGCCCACCATCACTGTACCATTTCTCTATGTAAGGCACTTCTCCTGTCCGGCCCACAGCCACTGAACTATCTCCTCTGTATGTAAGCCCCTAGTAAAACTCCATGTCTTCCTAAAAAATAATGAACTGGGTAAAATAACTGTTGTGACATTCAGTGTCAGAAAACAAAGGACACTGGTCCCTGAGAGATGGGAAACAAATAAAATAAGCCCTGTGATGGGCCCAGATTATTGCCTGGATAATGTCTCTAGGATGCAGTCAGGATGGAGGAAACCAGGGAGAGCCCTGAAGTCTCCTTGCGCTGAGAAGGTGGAACTTTCAGTATAGGAAAGTCAAGGCATCTATGGTCACTGAGAAGTACACTTGAAAATAGGGAACGTCACAGAGAAAAAGCAGCAGAGATCTGAAGAGGAACCCCCCTGCTCAAGAATTGAACTGAGTGTCAGTGATACATGTGAACAACTTACCTGGAGCAGGGGAGAATGAATTATCTGAAAGAAGGAGACAGAATAATTGTTAAAGTCAACACAGGGTCACCTACTAGAGTGGAAAATCTCGTAGTTCACAGAACATTACAGTACTCAGAGGGGTTTTGCCTCAGCAGTGGAGAAAATTAACTCTAGACTAAATGTTGCTCTAACCCCACCTAGACAACCTTAAAAGTAAGACCTGAATGGTCTAAGTGGCCTTACTTTTAAGGTAGGATTAATTATAAGTAATCTTAACCATGTCCTTTTAAGGTAGGATTAATTATAATTAATCTTACCATGTTCAAGAATAAAGCTCTCAAGGATATTTAAAGGAATAAAAAATTAAGTGCCAGAAATACAAAATTCACAACTATTAGAAGTTGTTGGGAATACAGAGAAATAGGAAAATGCTACCCATAATAAATTCTATTGAATGAGGAGAAAAATCAACCAAATGGAACCTACAGAAAATTGATAAAGATGGGAGAATTAATGGTTCATGATATTAAAATAGTTTTTATACCTATATTCCATATTCAAAAACTTAGATGAAAGTCTAAATGTGGCAAGTAAAGAATTGGAAGGTATTTTTTCTTTTCTTTTTTCTTTTTTTTTTTTTTTTTTGAGAGGGAGTCTCGCTCTGTCACCCAGGCTGGAGTGCAGTGGCCGGATCTCAGCTCACTGCAAGCTCCGCCTCCCGGGTTCACGCCATTCTCCTGCCTCAGCCTCCGGAGTAGCTGGGACTCCAGGCGCCCGCCACCTAGCCCGGCTAGTTTTTTGTATTTTTTAGTAGAGACGAGGTTTCACCGTGTCAGCCAGGATGGTCTCGATCTCCTGACCTCGTGATCCGCCCGTCTCGGCCTCCCAAAGTGCTGGGATTACAGGCTTGAGCCACCGCGCCTGGCCGGAAGGTATTTTTAAAATGACCCAAACTGAAATTCTAGAGATAGAAACTACAATCTTAGAGATGAAAAATACACTGGATATGGCTAATAGTCGGTAAACATTAAAGAAAAATGATTATTCAAGAATTAGCAGTTAAATCTTCAAAAATTAAACACAGAGATAAAAGAATAAAGAAAATATATGTAGTATCAGTAAGCTAGGAGATAACTTCAAGCAACGTAATATAAATATCATTTGAATCCAGAAAGGAAAGGCAGGAGACAGAATAAAAGAAGAAATAATGTCTGAAAATTTTCAAATTTGATGGAAATCCAAGAAGCTCAATAAATGCCAAATGTTAGAAACACAAAGAAAATTATATCAAGGAATATTGTATTCATTTTCTAGTGGTGTCATAACAAAATACCACAGACTGCATGGCTTAAAAAAAGAAATTTATTTTCTCATGATTTTGGAAAGCTACATGTCTGAGATTAAGCTGGTAGCTGGTTGATTTTGAGGCTTCTCTCTTTGGCTTGTATCCTGTGTCTTAATATCATCTTCCCTCTGTAGTTTTGTGTGTCCTCATTTCCTCATCTTATAAGGGCACCAGTTATGTTAGATCAGGGCCCATCCTAATGACCTCATTTTAATCTAATTACCTCATTAGGTACTCTATCTCCAAATACAGTCATATTTTTGAGGTACCAAAAGTTAGGACTTCAACATATGAATTTTTGGGGGAACTCAATTCAGCCAGTAACTCACATAAATATCAAATTACTTAAAACTAGTGATAAATAGAAAATTTTAAGAGAAATAAAAAAGGGAAGGGAAAATACATTATATATAGAGAAACAAGATTAAGGCAAATTTTGTTAGGAAATTAGGCAAGTTAGAAAACTGTGGAGCAACATCTTTAAAGACCAAAAGGAAAAAAAACTGTCAACCTAGAATTCTTTACCCAATAAAATTGTCTTTCAAGAAAAAAGACAAAATAAAGATGTTATCAAACATACGAAAGTTAAAATACTTCAGCATACCTGCACTATAAAACCTGTTAAAGATGTCACTCAAGCAAAAGGTAAATTATACCAGATAGAATCCAAATCTAAACAAAGGAACGAAGAATATCAGAAATGGTAACCTCATTGGTAAACAGAAAGAATTTTAAAAATTATTGAAATATCTGTAACGTATAATGTCCTGTTTAAAGCAAAAATAATTTTACCATACCTAGAAAATAATCCAGCCAGATGCCGTGGCTCATGCCTGTAATACCAGCACTTTGGGAGGGTGAGGTGGGCGGATCACCTGAGGTCAGGAGTTCAAGACCGGCCTGACCAACATGGTGAAACACCATCTGTACTAAAAATACAAAATTAGTTAGACATGGTGGTGCATGACTGCAATCCCAGCTACTTGGAAGGCTGAGGCAAGAGAATCGCTTGAACCCAGGAGGCGGAGGTTGCAGTGAGCCGAGATCATGCCATTGCACTCTAGCCTGGGCAACAAGAGTGAAACTCTATCTCAAAAAAAAAAAAAAAAAAAAAAAAAAGGAAAGAAAAGAAAGAAAATGAGAAAATAATCCGTAAAAGAAAACCTGATAAATTGGACTTTATTAAAATTAAGGATGGCTATTCTTCAAAAGATACTCTTAGTAGAATGAAAAGGCAAGCCACAGGCTAGGAAAAAAAATACTTTCAAAGCATATATCTTTTAAAATACTTTTAAAACTCTCAAAACTTAATGATTAGAAAACAAAAAAATTCAGTAATAAAAGTAAAACAGATTTGAACAGACACTTTACCAAAGAAGATAGATGGATGGCAAATGAACACTTGAAAAGATACTCAACATGACTAGTCTTTAGAGAAGTACAAATTAAAACCACAATGCGATACTACTACATTTCTATTAAAATGTCTAAAATAAACAAACCTGACCATACCAACTGTTGGCAAGGATGTGGAAGACCTGGAACTCTCATATACTGCAAATGGGAATGTAAAATGGTACTATCACTGAGGTGAACTTTTTGATAGTTTCTTAAAAGGTTAAACGTACACCTACCGTATTACCTAGACATTCTGTCCCTAGTTACACACAAGAAATGAAAATATATGCTCATGCAATGATTTGTACATAAACAGTTATTGGAGCATTATTTGCAATAGCCCCAAAATGGAAACAATACAAATGTACATCAATAGGCTAAAGGATAAAAAAGCAGTAAAATACTATGTAGCAAATAATAAATGAACTGCTGATACATGTTACAACATGGATGAATCGCGAATGCTGAGTAAAAGAAACCAGATAAATGAGTTCACAGATTATTTCAATAATATAAAATTCTAAAACATGCAAACTAATCTATAGTTAAAGACACTAGATCTGTAGTTGTCTCAGGATACGGGGTTGTGAAGAGGTGGGGAGAGGATACATTACATAGAGAGAAATGAGAACAAGGTAATTCTTAGGGTAATTGATATATTTATTATCTTTATTGTGATAATTTTATGGGTAGAATTTAAGCTATACACTTTAAATATGTGTGAATTTTATTGTATGTCAGTTGCACCTGCTACATTATAAAAATAAAATGAATAAATGAATTAAATATCTATACCAAAAAAAAAAAACTACATAAAAAAGAGAGGAAGTATAAAATGTAAAAGTAAAGATTAGTGAGGTAGACAATAGAAACATAGTCTGCCTAATTAATAATTCAAAATCATTTTGTTATAAAAAATTTAATCAAATAAACAGTCAATTTAACCAGGAATAATGGAGACAGGAAGAAAAATTATGCAAGATAAACGATAAGGGAAATAATTAAAACATGAAAGTTGTACTTCACAATAAATTCCAGAAAATATACTGTCCTTGTCTTTGTTTCCTTGGATCCAACTCTGTAGCTTTCTAATGTTTCTATTTTGAATATGACAGTTAGAAATGTCAGTAAAATATATTCATTACAAGTTTCACTATAAATTTGTATTATATTTGGTAAAACTTTCCAAATATTTCTGGATTTAATTATGAATTTGGGATGGGGGAAATAATGTTAAAAGAAAAAGCAGAACTTGAGTTTATACTTAAAATGAATGAATGTAGCAGAGTGACATGTGTCAGAAGCAAACTGGGCAGTTGGGATTTCTTCCAATTAACTTCCATATAAAATTCAATGTTTATTAGGGGTAATAAAAAATGAATAATTTTTTAAATGCACTAATTTGGAGCTTGTGTATACATTATTAAAACTCAAAGCAACTGTAGCCTCTGTTTAGAGTTAAATGAACTAAAGCTTTTTATAGGGAAGACTGTTTGTCACTGACATGTTTTTGGAATTGATGGCTCACAATAACAATAAAAAGCAGGCTTTTTAGTTGATTTTCTTTTTTTTTTTTTTTTTTTTTTTTTTTTTTTTGAGACTGAGTCTGGCTCTGTCGCCCAGGCTGGAGTGCGGTGGCCGGATCTCAGCTCACTGCAAGCTCCGCCTCCCGGGTTCACGCCATTCTCCTGCCTCAGCCTCCGGAGTAGCTGGGACCACAGGCGCCCGCCACTTCGCCCGGCTAGTTTTTTGTATTTTTTAGTAGAGAGGGGGTTTCACCGTGTTAGCCAGGATGGTCTCGATCTCCTGACCTCGTGATCCGCCCGTCTCGGCCTCCCAAAGTGCTGGGATTACAGGCTTGAGCCACCGCGCCCGGCCTAGTTGATTTTCTAATTATTTAATTCTCTACACACAATGTATATCCCCTTATTTCCTGCACCCTCAGAAAGTCACTTCCATTGCCCACCCTTGATACACTACCACCTCCAATAACTTTCTGAATATTTCCTATTGAATATTTCTTCTATTATTTTTAGTAAGTTTCTCCTTGTTCTCTGAATGTTGCTTGCTTTCTTCTTTTTTTTTTTTTCCCTTTCTTTTTTTTTTTTGGACAGAGTCTTGCTCGGTTGCCCAGGTTGGAGAGTGGTGTGATCTCAGCTCACTGCAACCTCCGCCTCCCAGGTTCAAGCAATTGTCCTGCCTCAGCCTCCCGAGTAGCTGAGGCTACAGGCATGCACCACCATGCCTGGCCAATTTTTTATTTTTAGTTTTTTGTATTTTTAGTAGAGATGGGGTTTCACCATGTTGGCCAGGCCGGTCTCAAACTCCTGACCTCAAGTAATCCACCCACCTCGGCCTCCCAAACTGCTGGGATTACAGGCAAGAGTCACCACACCCGGCCTGCTTTCTTATATTCTAGATGAATGACTTTCTCTTAATACTTTGAGGATATTAATTTTACATATCTATGGAGAGATATGTAAAATTTCTATTTTTTTCTTCATTGATTACATTTCCTATGAATTACTTTCTCTTCTTGGCTTTTTTTCATCTTTGTTTCATGTAGATACTTCCTTCAAATGTCTGGAGATACTTGATTGATTTTAAGAGAAAGTTCTGAAAAGCTAATTGGAGGTCTCTAACCCTGTGGCTGACTTTTTCCAAAGGTGGATCTTACCATGGGGGAATTGAGTGGAGAAGCATGTAATTAGTTAGGCAACTACCACTGGAAAAGTCAGATTCTTTCTCTTCACAGGTCAGTTTCGCCAACAAGGACTACTCTATTCTATCCATATGAGGTATAAAAATGGCGCAGGTACAAATCTCATTGCTAGTCTGGAAGCTAGTAGAAAAAGGCGCTGGGGTCTTCTAATTCAGACCTTCCGGTTTGTAGATTTTCCCTTTATGGTCGTGTTTTTAATATGGCATCTGATCCTCATGCTTGACTGATATTTGAGTTCCAGGGACTGTGTGCTTTGACTTCATTACACTTTTGTAGTGGTAGAGGACACTTTCCTGTGTACCAAAGCTGAGGAGGGGATGAGAGCCAGTTCTAACTGTTCCTCCTACAGATTTTCAAATAATTTTGATGTCAGCCCCCACTCACTGGCAACTACATGCACCTGGTGCTTCTAATTTTCTTTCACCTCTGTAGAGGACATTTGGACTTCAATTTTTTTTTTTTTCTGCTCTACTAATTCGTGGTCATGGTCAACAATCTGTTTTATATCTTCCACAGTTTTGTGGATTTCTTTCCTCTTCACTCACTTCTTCCCTTGTTCCCATTGCCCTTATGAGTTTATACCATCTTTATTCCTTTACTGGTATTTTGTTAGACTTTCCAGAAAGAGTAGAGGTAAATGAGTGTGTTCAAGCTGTCATATTTGACCAGAAGCTTAAACTTTTTCTCTATGACACAATTAGAATAATAACATTACAATTTATGTATTAAAGATGCCTATAATTTTCAAGTATGTGAGTTTTGTGGGTTTTGCCTTTTTTAAAAAAAATTGCCCTATTAAGTGGTCATTGATATTTGTTAAATTTAATCTGTTAAAAGAAAGAAAAAGATATCTCTTTAAAGGCCTCCAAGTAAATTCATTTTATACTTATTTAAATTTACTTGAATTAAAAGTAAAACAAATATATTTTTACAACCTGTGTTCAAATTCGAATGAATAACCATCAAATAATGGTTAATAATGGAAAGGAAAAGAAAACAAACTGTATCAAGAAGAGATGAACTTTTTTTTTTTTCCGTACTTCACTGGTGCTGAAATGTGTTATGAGCTATCTGTCTTTGTAATGCTTTTGGCATTTCACATGCAGAGCAAATCAACACTAACGTATGTTCTTTCCCTGATTTTCCATTTCTTCACTAACTTAAACATTGTGGGGACTGACTGTTTTACTCACCAGTGGTAGAATAAAGTAGTTGGCTTGAAATTGATTTAAATTACATCTGATATTTCAAAGATACAAATCATGTTTTTACAGTATTACCACAACACCCATGAGATATTATATAATCAGTTGGATACAGGTATGTGTTTATCAATTGATATTTTCTCATCTAGGAATACTTTCCATGATTAATGTTTTTCTTTTAGTTCACTAATTTAGTTCAGAAAAAAATCTTCTTAAGATTTCCTCTTTCCACACCCTACTCCACCCCCAGCATTCCAGCAAAAATAAAGTGAAAAATAAATAAAAGAAAATAGATCAGCGGGAGTCAGGGCAATGTCCTATATGTTCCAAGATAACATTTAAATGTTTTAGGAAAAATATTTCCTTTCAATGTGAAAGAACGTCTATGTATCTTTTCTAGAAAAAATATTTTATTTAAGCTCACTAATGAAATATGACATAGCCCAGAATTCCAGGTCATTTAGTGAAGGTATCTATATGTTCCTCTTTTCCTTCTGGAATATTTTACTTACTACTTTACTTTACTATTTGTATAATAGCAATATTGCAATATTACTATTATAATACTTTTAAAAAGCTACAATACCTTCATAAAGTTATTTAACTAGTTTGTACCTCGCTTTACTCTTTCAAAAATGTAGAGTACAGATATAAATTGTATTGATTTACATGCCAAAATCATGTTTTATTGGCCTTAAGGCAGAAAATGTGTGAAAACCATCCAAGAGTGGTCAAGAGAAATTAACTCTTGAGCCAGACTAGCTGAATTCAAATCATGATTCCACCACTAACTGTCTTGTGGAGCCATGGCCCTTGGGTTCCTTATTTTTAAAAGAAAGCTTATAATTATACTACCTAGGAATGTTAAGAAGTAATGTAACACACATTTAAGGCATAAAATACTGTCATTTACTTGTAAGAATTAAATAAATGATATCTATTAACTTTTGTTTTCATAACTAATTATTATTATTATTATTATTATTATTATTAAGGTTCTCATTTCAGGATGTTGCTCAAATATATTCCGTCATTACATTTGGGACAGAGATTTCTGTCCAGTGACAAGCAAAATATTTTCCAGGAAAGAGTCTAGAGAACAAATATGAACTATTTGGTAATATATATTAGGAAATTATTCATACTATTATGAAGTAATAGTAATATCAATATCTTAAAGTAGGATGTTGACAAATTTATTAATGTATAAATTAAAATTGAGATTCCAAATTATTTGTTTTGCAAAGAATATCTCATTTCAGCTATGCATTAAATGAATAACAAAAACGTAATTTCTATAGATGTCAGGGGTTTTCCTCTGAAACACTGAAATTTCAAAATTAATAACAAAATGTTTTCCAATAGGGTTGGAAAAGAAATGATCCTTAGTATTTCCATTGTCAAAGCTCAGTAAGTTATCAACTGATATGATTTGTTGCACAATATCCTTTTTCTATTCCTTTATGTTTCAAAATTTATAGAATATTATTTTTTAAAAAATAATTTTAGATCTGTTTTCTTAACTTCTATATCCATAAAACTTTGGTTTAACACTTCTCATATTTTCTAAAGACAAAGAAATAATACACTAAAAGCTACTGTGGAACAACAACAAAAAAAACAGGAGACTGGAGAATGTTATTGTGAATTATATTTTCTTTTTTAAAAAAAAAATACTTTTTCCTGTAACATAATTTATATTTAATTCTTTTTTTTCTTTTTTTTTTGTTTTTTGTTTTTTGTTGTTTTTTTTTGTTTTTTTTTTTTGTTTTTTTTTTTGACGGTATGAAACTATTCAGGACCACAATTTCTGTTTATTTATTTCTAAGATCCTTTATTTGGAGCTTATGTTTTCTTCTATATTCCCAAAATAATCTTAATATCTAATCCAGAAGCCTGGAAATTAACCTCACCCATCTTTCCTTCCACACACTTTATGTTTAATCAATCATCATGTCCCATGCATTTTGCTTTTAAAAAATCTTTGAATTATATTTTCTCACTGTCTTTCCTGCCTCTGTCTTAGTTCCTGCATTAGTCCCAAAATTGAGGACTTGATAAGACAGTTATCCTAACCACACGGTATCCAACCCAATCTCTTTCTCCATTGCTGTCAATGTAGTCTCTATGTCATGACCTCTTCAGAACTCCTTAGTGTGAGAGAGGAAGCCTACCTTCACTGGTTCGTGCCTATCTCTCTAATATCAATATCTTGCTTTGCCCTTTGCACCAGTGATATCATCAGTTTTTACAAGATGCAATACGTATAAGCTCCCCACAACTTGCAAACAACCAAAAGAGATCCACTTCTTTCTTTTTACTTTTTTCCTTTTCCCCTGTGAAGTTGAGTTTACAAAAAAATAAAATGTAGATGCATCTTGCATTTCTACTCTAAGTATGTATCTGTCACTCTGAGTATGTTCAAGAAGCCTTTATAGATTTTCTAGTCATCCACACAATGGAAGCCACCAGTTTGCTCTTTTAGGCAGAGCAGTAGTTAAGGTTCTGTGTGTAAGCTTTGACTTACACAATTGCCAGCTCCACACTCTTTTGGATGCTAATTCCCCACCCTCAGCAGTGCTACCTTAACCCATGCCTGAAAATAAATTCACAGGTGTTTGTGATAGGCAGCCTCTAAGATGGCTCTCAATGATCCACACCTCCTACTATTCATGCACTTAGGTCATCCTGTTCCCTGGAGCAGGCTGGACTTTGTGACTCACTTCTAACAAATAGATTATGGGAGAAATAATGGTATGTCACTCTTGAGATTGCATTATAAAAAGACTGTGGCTTCCTTCTTGGGGACTCTTAAGTCACTCACCCTGAGAGAAGTATACTGCCATGTTATGAGCAGCCTTTGGAACAGGTTGTGGTGAGTCCTTACAATTTTATGATGCTTCAACTTTTTTTTTTTTTTTGAGACAGAGTCTTGCTCTGTCGCCCAGGCTGGAGAGCAGTGGCACAATCTTGGCTCACTACAAGCTCCGCCTCCCAGGTTCACGCCATTCTCCTGCCTCAGCCTCCCAAGTAGCTGTGACTACAGGCACCTGCCACCATGCCTGGCTAATTTTTTTTGTATTTTTAGTAAAGACAGGGTTTCACTGTGTTAGCCAGGATGGTATCCATCTCCTGATCTTGTGATCCACCCACCTAGGCCTCCCAAAGTACTGGGATTACAGGCATGAGCCACTGCCCTCAGCCCAGCATCTATTTTTAAATTTAAGTTTACCTTGACACAGTTTCCAAAACTATACCCCACCTGGATGTCTCCAGCTGGTGGCCAGAAATAAAAACTTAGAGGTGTCTCTCTAAGCAGGCTGGACTCTCTGCTTTTTTGCTGCTTCCTTCAAATAGACCATTCAGACATTTGCCTGAAAACTTACAGTGACCAACTCTCAGTCACATCATGACCTCCTGGAATGAGTGCCTGCTTGCTTTAAACCTATAATGCCCTGGACCCAATGGAGGCATTGCTCCACAGCTTTCTCTTCTTTTTTCCCTGCCTGTGCACTCTGGAGGTCTCTCTCTCTCTCTCTCTCTCTCTCTCTCTCTCTCTCTGTGTGTGTGTGTGTGTGTGTGTGACCTGACCTCCGGGCAGGCAGTGTATACCCCAGGGTCTGTAAGCACAGGACACTCTTACACTTCCACATTGTGGTTGTGGCATTGAGGCCATGCTTGAAACCCGTACCCATGAAGGCAAGCCTTACCCAAAGAGACTTATGCAGGTGAATCCCTTGCTGGAGCTCTTTTGTTAGGGCCTCTGGTGGCTGCTGAGCACAGTGACTACCAGCTAAGTTGATAAGAAAAAAAAGTTTCATTCAAAACAAAGTCCCACTTCAGTGAGCTGTGAAGTGGATTCTTCACTCCCAGTCAAGCCTTAAAATGCCTACAGCCTTTGCCAATGGCTTGACTACAATCTCATTAGAGACCTTGAGACAAAGGTAACCTAAGTAGGGTCCTGACTCACAGAAACTGTCAGATGATAGATGTTTGCTGTTTTAAACTGCTAAATTTTGAGGTAATTTGGAGCAATAAATAACTAATATGTTGTTCTTCACAACCACTGTGCCTCTTTGCAATGCATTGACTACCAGTAGCTTAATTATACTGCTAAAATATTGAACTATTTGGAAATTCCCACAGATACCGTTATTTCATTTTATCCTGCCCTTGCACGTGCCTTTCTTCTTCCTGTTTAGTCCACCCTCTGAGAAGAATTCCTGAGGTGGTAACTAGCACCTCCTCCGCATTAATGTACTACTATTTTTGCAATATCTTATTATTATACATATTAATTATTCGAGAGACACACTGACTCACAAAATTGATATCTAATTCTATGTGCCTGTTTTCCCTGAGTATATTTTTAAAGATGGAACCTACTTTCCATTTTGGAAAATATAAAGAAAAGTCTTTTGAGAGCAGTGGGTGCCTATTTTATTTATTTTATTTTAACTTCTGATGAAAATTTTAAAATGCCATATCAACTCACATACTGAAACTGGTACAAGGGGATTCCATGTTGCTAAAATAAATGTTAACTTAGAATATGTGAGTAAACACAAATAGGCACAGTAAAATCACCAAATCTTCTGCATTTAAAAAATGCCTCTTGGCAATTTTTCCTTGAAACCTCCACTGACAATAAAAACAGAGGCATGCATGCAGAAATGCCCAATAATGCCTTGTAAAATAAATTTCAAATTAGAAAGAGTCAAGCATCGGGCCCACTGGCCATTTCAAGCTTTAATGAGTGCAGGTGCAGTTGTTTCTTAACATGTTTTTGTTTTCACTTAATCCCCTTATCACTGGCTGTTACCAGTGCAACTCCATCTGCTCACCTCTTCCCCTCTTCTCTCTCTCATTTAGCATGCCATGACAAGCTCAATTTGCCAATGGCAAGAAAAAAAATTCCCTGATTTCACCACAATCAAATAGTGTGTGACCTACATTTTTAAGCTAATTGGCCTAAAACTATGGAAGTCTTTGGCTGGGTTGATTTTTATCAGCTATTCATGGTTTTTCTCATAATGTCAGGATTATTACCTGTTCATTTTCTAGGTACAGAATTCTAGAAAATCCCTGATTTAAAAAAATCTCATCAACCCTCAACATGGCCCTTTCCTGATTTGTTTTTATAATTCATAATTTTAAATTTATCACTGTATCATGTGTTTGTTAAGATACAACTCTTAATTGACCTGTTACTAAAAGTATCCATAAAATTTTGTCCTTATTATAGACTATTTCTCCGTAAAAGTGCAATGCAAAGGTTTCCCTGCATTCATACACATACACACACACACACACACACACACAGTGTTGTGTGTTTTGAGTGTAGACAATCTAAGCAGGAAAATGACCAATCTGATCGGAAATGTTCCAGAAAGGGTAGAGTATTTGAAGGAAATGATTCGGTTTCATGGTTTTCCCTCATAAATCTTGCTGTTTATTTGGAGAAAAGCCATAGATACTCTGGAAATTTGTTTTAAGAATCACACACCTTAAACTACGGGTTTCTGCTTACTCTTTCCGGATGCATAGCATGACTATTCTTCCGTTACACATTAACCTTGATTCCTTCCTTTTATTTATTTATTTATTTATTTATTTATTTATTTATTTTTATTATTATACTTTAAGTTCTAGGGTACATGTGCATTAATAATTAGAAATTATCTTAATTTTTGACTGAAAACACAAAAGATACTGCTGTCACATGCATGGGTTAGGTAGAAAATGTATCTGAGTTTCCATCCACTTAGAAAAAAGCAGCAACTGGAGAGAAATTCTTTTGAACAGTATAATCTTTAATTCTAATTTTTCCCAATTTGGCTTTTAGAAGCTGAAAAGCAATTGTCTCTAATGTTCCTTATCTTTCTCTTCTTTCCGTTACAAACTCTTCTCTCTTCACGATCAGTTATTTCTTCCAGGAAAGTCTTGCTTGAGACTCTTTCCTGGGTCCTCCACACTAAGTATTTATCACATGGCATTTTTATTTTCTACATTCTTTTCTGTATTTCTCTAAATGTTGGGCTCATCCCCCTGTATGTTCCTTATACTGGAAAAAATTCTGTTACATAATAGATCTTCAACCATGTTATTTAGGAAAGGAAGCAAAAAGGAAGAATTTCAATATAAATTTTCATTTTCTGCTGAGAATCGTGAAAATAAATTTAGCAGTGTTTTCTAACTCTTGATGATATAAGCCTTATTAATGTGCTTGGCATAGATTAGCATCACAACTATCAGGAATATACATATGTATTACTAAATCAGTATAAATTGTGCTCACACTGATATTGTAACAACTGTTGCTTATCATCTGTATGTGGCTATAATTTTGAGATAATAATGTAATAAATTCTACTTGTAATAATTTTGAGGTCTACATATATCTACCAGCTTGAATTAAAACTGAAAGCCTATGAATGGATATTGGGTGTAACTTAAAACTGGTAAAAGCATGCAAATAAACTTTTAATGAACTACTAAGTTACTCTTTTAATGTATGCCAATTTTAATGAAAACCTAATATTGTCTCAGCTTAACATAGGACATTAAACAGGAAATAAAGTAAGAGTTATCTAAATAGCATTCTTTGTAATTTTTAATTTTTATGCGTTAATAATTGGTGTATATATTTATGGGGTATATGAGATATTTTGGTACAGGTGTGCAATGCATACTAATCACATCAGGGAAAATTGGTTATCCATCCCAAGCATTTATCCTTTGGGTTTTAAACAATCCAGTTCTACTCCTTTAGTTTTAAAATGTGCAGTTAAATTATTATTGACTATAGTCACCTGTTGTGCTACCAAATACTAGGTCTTACTCATTATTTCTAACTTTTTTTGTACCTATTAAGCTTCCCTACTTTACCCCACTCCCTGCCTCCCACTTCTCTTCCCAGCCTCTGTAACCATCCCTCTAATCTCAATCTCCATGACTTCAATTCTTTTGATTTTTGGATCCCACAAATACATGACACTGACTGATGTTTGCCTTTCCGTGGCTGGCTTATTTTACTTAATATAATGACCTCCAGTTCCATTTATGTTGTTGCAAATGATAGACTCTTATTACTTTTTATGACTGGATAGTACTCCATTGCATATAAGCACTACATTTTCTTTATCCATTCATCTGTTGATGGACACTTAGGTTGCTTCCAAATCTTAGCTATTGTGAATAGTGCTGTAACAAACATAGCCGTACAGATATCTCTTTGATGTACCAATGTCCTTTCTTTTGGATATATACCAAAGAGTGGGATTGGTAGGTAGTACAATAGCTCTATTTTTAGTTTTTTAAGGAACTTGCATACTGTTCTTCATAGTGGTTGTACTAATTTATATTCCCACCAACAGTGGATGAGGGTTTCCTTTTCTCCACATCCTCACCAGCATTTGCTATTGCCTGACTTTTGGATAAAAGCTATTTTAACTGGGGTAAGATAATATCTCACTGTAGTTTTGATTTGCATTTCTCTGATGATCAGTGACATTGAACACCTTTTCCTATGCCTGCTTGCCATTTGTATGGCTTCCTTTGAGAAATGTCTATTCAAATGTTTTGCTCATTTCTTAATTATATTATTAGACTTTTTTTCCTATAAAGTTGTTTGAGCTCCTTCCATATTCGGTTATTAATCACTTGTCAGATGGGTAGTTTGCAAATGGGTTCTCTCATTCTGTGTGTTGTTTCTTCGCTTTGTTGATTGTTTCCTTTGCTATGAAGAAGGTTTTTAACTTGATTTGATCCCATTTGCCCATGTTTGCTTTGGTTGCCTGTGCTTGTGGAATATTATTCAAGAAATTTTTGCCCAGACCAATATCCTGGAGAGTGTCCCCAGTGTTTTATGTAGTAGTTTCATAGTTTGAGGTCTTAGATTTAAGTCTTTAATCAGTTTTGATTTGATTTTTGTATATGACAAGAGATAGGGGTCAAGTTTTAGTATTCTGAATATGGATATCCAATTTTCCCAGCACTGTTCATTGAAGAGACCATCATTCCCCCATTGTATGTTTTTGGCACTATTGGTGAAAAGGAGTTCATTGTAGTGTGTGGATTCCTTTCTGGGTTCTCTATTCTGTCCATTGGTCTATGTGTCTGTGTGCCAGTACCATGCTACTTTGGTTACTGTAGCTCTGTAGTATAATTTTAAGCCAGATAATGTGACTTTGTCCTTTGTGCTCAGGATAGCTTTGGCTATTCTGGGTTATTTGTGATTCCATAGAAAGTTTATGATTGCTTTTTCTATTTCTGTGAAAAATGTCATTGGTATTTTGATACAAATTGCATTGAATCTATAGATTGCTTTAGGTAGTATGAACACTTTAACAATATTGATTCTTCCAATCCATGAACTGGAATATCTTTTCTTTTTTTGTGTGTCTTCAATTTCTTTCATCAGTATCTTATAATTTTCATTGTATAGATGCTTCACTTATTTGGTTAATTCCTAAGTATTTAATTTTATTTGTGGCTATTGTAAATGAGATTACTTTGTTTCTTTTTCAGATTGTTCACTGTTAGCATTTTAAAAAGCTACTGAATTTTTATGTTGAATTTGTATACTGCAACATTACTGAGTTTATTAGTTCTAATAGTTTTTTTGGTGGGGTCTTTAGGTTTTTCCAAATGTGAGATCATATCATGAGTAAACAAGGATAATTTGACTTCTTTTCCAATTTGGATGCTCTTTATTCCTTTCTTTCATCTGATTGCTCTAGCTAGAACTTCCAGTACTATGTTGAATAACAGTGGTGAAAGTGGGCATCCTTATCTTCTTCTAGATATAAAAGGAAAGGCCCTTAATTTTTGTCTATTCAATACAATACCAGCTGTGGGTCTATTCTATATGGCTTTTATTATACTGTAATATGTTCCTTCTATATCCAGTTTTTCTAGGGTTTCTTTCATGAAGGGATGTTGAACTTTATCAAATGCTTTTTCAGCACCAATTGAAATGATCATATGGTTTTTGTCATTCATTCTGTTGATATGAGGTATCACATTGATAGATTTGCATATGTTGAAGTATTGTTGCATTACTGGGATAAATTTCACTTGGTCACCATGAATAATCCTTTTAATGTATTATTGAATTCAGTTTGCTAGTATTTTGTTGAGGTTTTTTACATAAACATTCATCAGAGATTATGGTCTTTGGTTTTCCTTTTTTGATGTGACTTTTTCTTTTTTTGGTATCAGGGTAATACCGGCCTCTCAGAATTATCTTGGGAGTATTCCCTTCTCTATTTTTTAGAAGTTTGAGTAAGAATGGTATTATTTCTTCTTTAAATGTATGGTAGAATTCAGCAGTGAATCCCTTAGGTCTCAGGCTTTTGTTTCCTGGGAGACATTTTATTATGGTTTTGGTCTCGTTACTTGTTGTTCAGTTCAGGTTTTAGATTTCTTCATGGTTCACTTTTTGTAGGTGTATGTGTCTAGGAATTTATACATTTCTTCTAGATTTTCCAACTTACTGGCATTGAGTTGCTCATAGTAGCCACTAATGATAATTTGAATTTCTGTGATATCAGTTGTAATGTCTCCTTTTTCATTTCTAATTTTATTAGTATCCTCTCTCTTTTTTTCTTAGTTTTATCAACTTTGTTTATCTTTTGAGAAAACCACTTTTTAATCAAACGAAAAACAAAAACGTTAAAAAGAAGAAAAAAATAAATTTTAAAACCCAGTTTTTTATTTCAGAGGTCAACAACTTCAGGTTGTTGAAGGTTTATTCTTTTTAAGATTAGCTACTCGGGAGGCTGAGGCCGGAGAATGGCGTGAACCCGGGAGGCGGAGCTTGCAGTGAGCTGAGATCCGGCCACTGCACTCCAGCCTGGGCTACAGAGCGAGACTCCGTCTCAAAAAAAAAAAAAAAAAAAAAAAAAAAAAAAAGATTAGACACTTATAGCTATAAACCGTCCTCTTAGTAGTGTTTTCACTGTATCCCATAGATTTTGGCATGTTGTGTTTTAATTATCACTTGTTTCCAAAAATTTGTTGATGTCCATTTTAATTTCTTTATTGACTCTTTAGTCATTCAGGAGCATATTGTTTAATTCCAATGTATTCGTATAGTTTTCAAAATTCTGCTTGTTACTCATTTCCAGTTTTATTCTATTGTGGTTAGAGAGGATGCTTGCTATTATTTCAATTTTTTGAATGTTTTAAGACTTATTTTGTGACCTAACATATGGTCTATCCTGGAGAACAATCCATGTGCTAAGGAGAAGAATGTGTAGAATACACAATGCAGCCATTGGATGAAATGTTCTGAAAATATCTAATAGGTACATTTGTTCTCTAGTAAAGATAGTAAAGTTCAATGTTTCTTTGTTGATTTTCTGTCTGGGAGATCTGTCCAATGCTGAGAGTGGGGTGTTGAAGTCTTTAGACATGATTTATTTGGGTCTGTCTCTCTCTTTAGCTCTGATAATGTTTCCTTTATATATCAGCTTGGACCAATGTTAGGTGTTTATGAATTTAGGATCACTATATCCTCCGGATGAACTGAACCCTTTAACATTCTATAATGACCTTCTTTGTCTCCTCTTACAGTTTTTTTCTTGAAATCTGTTTTGTCTGGTATAAGGATAGCTGTTCCTGCTCTTTTCTGGTTTCCTATGACATAGAATACTTTTTTAGATCCCTTGTTTTCATTCTGTGAACCTTTATAGGTGAATTTTGTTTTTTGTAGGCAACAAGTCATTGGGTTTTTTTTTTTTTTTTTTTTTTTTTTTTAAACCGTTTCAACCACTCTATGTCTTTGCTGGAAGAGTTTAGTACATTTACGTAAATTCAATGTTATTTTTAACAAGTAGGAACTTATTCTTGCCATTTTGTTATCTGTTTTCTGGTTGTTTTGGAGTCTTCTCTTCCTTATTTCCTTTCTTCCTGGTATTCCTTTTAGTGAAGGTGATTTTCCCGGGTATCATACATTAATTTCTTGGTTTTTAAAATTTGTGTGTGTGTGTATCCATTGTATATATTTGGTTTGAGTTTACCATGAGGCTTGCAGCTACTATCTTATAACCCATTATTTTGAACTGATGGCAACTTAACACTAATTGCATAAACAAACAAACAAACATGCAAAAAGCAAGCTGATAAAACTCTATACTTCAGTTTCATCACCCTGCTTTTTAACTTTTTTTTCTTTCTTTTTATGTATTATTGTACTGTCCATGTCTTGAAAAGTTGTTTTAGTTATTAATTTTGATTGGTTTATCCTTTAATCTTTTTACTTAAGTCAAGAGTAGTTTACACACCACAATTACAGTGTTATACTATTCTGTGTTTTCCTGTGTGCTTACTATTACCAGTGCATTTTGAATCTTCAGATAATTTCTTCTTGCTCATTAGCATTATTTTCTTTCTGATTTATGAACTCTCTTTAGCCTTTCTTGCACCTCAGGTCTGGTATTGATGAAATCCCTCAGCTATTGTTTATCTTGGATTATTTGTTGATGTTTGATGGATATTTTCACTGGATATACTATTCCAGGGTAAAAGTGGTTTTTATTTTTTGTCTGTTTGTTTATGTTTGTTTGTTTGTTTCCTTCAGCATTTTAAATATGTCATGCCACTTTCTCTTGGCCTGTAAGATTTCCACTGAAGAGTGTGATGCCAGATATATTAGAGTTCCATTATACATTATTTGTGTCTTTTCTCTTGCTAATTTTAGGATCCTTTATTTATCCTAGATCTTTGAAGTTTGACTAAGTTCCTTGAGGTAGTCTTCTTTGGGTTAAATCTGTGTGGTGTTCTATAACCTTCTTGTCCTTGAATGTTGATATCTTTCTCTAGGTTAGGGAAGTTCTGTTATCCTTTTGAAAAAAACTTCCTACCCCATCTCTTTCTCTCCTCATTAAGGGCAAGAACTCTTAGATTTGCACTTTTAGATCTTGTAGTCATGCTTCATTGTTTTTTATTCTTTTTTATTTTGTCTCCTCTGACTGTGTATTTTTAAATATCCTTTATTCAAGCTATTTCTCTCTTCTGATTATTCAATTCTGCTATTAAAATACTGATGCATTCTTCATCATGTCAATTGCATTTTTAAACTCTAACATTTCTGCTTTATTCTCTTTATTTAATCTCTTTGTTAAATTTATCTAATAGCATTCTGAATTCTTTCTCTGTGTTATCTTGAATTTCTTTAAGCTTCTTCAAGACAGCTATTTTGAATTCTCCGTCTGAAAGGTCTTATAACTCCATTTCTCCAAGATTGTTCCCTGATAGCTTATTTAGTTCATTTGGTGAGGCCATGTTTTTCTGTGTGGTGTTGACACTTGTAAATGTTTGTTGGTGTCCGGGCATTGAAAAGTTAGGTATTTGTTTTAGTCTTTACTGTCTGAGCTTGTTTGTGTCTGTCCTTCTTAGGAAGGCTTTCCAGGCATTTAAAGGTACTTGGGCTCCAAGCCCAGTAACACTATGGGTTTTGCAGACTCGCAGAGATACTGCTTTGGTGGTCTTGGATAAGATCTGGAAGAATTCTCTGGATTACCAGGCAGAGACTCTAGTTCTTTTCCCTTACTTTTTCCCAAAGGAACAGAATCTCTCTGTGTGTGCTGATTCATCTGGAACTGGGCATGTGATGATGCAAGTACCCTGTGGCCATCACCGCTGGGACTGCACTGGGTCAGACATGAAGTAAGATGAGCACTGGGCCTTGCCAAGACCCTGCACTTCAGGGTAGTGAGTTCCCCCAGGCCCTGGACATGTCCAGAGATGCTCTTTGGGAGCCAGGAATCGAAGTTAAAAATCTTAGCCATTTACCTGCTGTTCTATTCTGCTGTGGCTAGGCTGGCACACAAACGACAATACAGAGTCCCTTCTGCTCTTCCCTCCCCTTTCCAAAGATGGAGGAACCTCTCCTGGTGGCCATTACCACCACCAGTCCATGGAGGGTTCTACCAGGCCACCACCAATGTTTACTTAAAGCCAAGAGCTCTTCCATCAGCTTGTGGTGAATGCTGCCAGGCCTGGGACCCACCCTTCAGGGCTGGCAGGTCCCCTCTGGCCTAGTACAGGTCCAAAAATGCTCTCCAAGAGCCTAGACCTGGATTTGGTGACCTCAAGAGCTTGCTTGTTGCTCTACCTGACTATGGCTCAGCTGACATCCAAGGTTCAAGACAAAATCCCCTTTACTTTTCCCTCTGCTTTTTTCAAACAGAACAAAGGTTAACATATTTCACTTTCACTGCAGCCACCACAGTTTCAAATGTGCTGTTTCACTCCTGAACAGAGCACGTCTCAGGGCCCATGGTCCACAGCATACTCCCTGGGTATCACCGCTGGTTATTCAGGCACAAGGGTTTTGTTTTTGTTTTTTGTTTTGTTTTGTTTTTGAGATGGAGTCTTGCTCTGTCACCACTTGCTGGAGTGCAGTGGTGCAATCTCAGCTCACTGCAACCTCCACCTCCCTGGTTCAAGCGATTCTACTGCCTCAGCCTCCCAGACAAGGGTTCTTTGGTCAGAAGATGATGAATCCTGCAAGAACTGAGTCCCTCCCTTCAAGGTAGTGGGTTCTCATTTGGCCCAAGGTGTATCTTCAAATGCTATCTAGGAGCTAGGGCCTGGAATGGGGGCCGCATGACTCTGCCTGGTGCTGTATCCTACCGTGGCTGAGCTGGTATCCAAGATGCAAGACAAAATCCTCTTTACTCTTTGCTCTCCTCTTCCTAATCAGAGGAAGGAGTCACTTTAATTGCGTGAGCTATACTGCCTGGGGTTGCCAGGAGGGATGGTGCAAATATTCCCTTAGTCATGCCAGCTAATGTCTCCCTGGGTCACGTGCTACCCTAGTCCACTGGTTTTAAGCCAGCGTAGCACAAGGAATTGCCTCAAAATTGTAGTCCTTGTGTCCTAGACTGCCTTTCAAGTTTACCTAAGAGACCAGAGCAATTCAGCCTGTGGCAGTGAGGCTTGCTGAGAAATTGAAGTTCCAACCACTGGGATGGATGATTCCTGTCTGGCTAGGGCTGATCCAAATGCTCCCTCCTTGTACGGGCACTGCCTGAGCCCAGACAGCTTTATTCTCTAGTGTGGCATGGCAGCACTGAGTTCAATGTAAAGCCCCCCATTTGCTGTGCTCTCCATCCCGAAAGTACAGTGATATCTCTCTGCCCTGCATGATTGCTGTGGGAAAGATAGGGGAAGGGTCACTTCAAGGATTCAAGACTCTCTCTCCTGCCCTCCTCAATGACTCTTTCAGTGATATGCAGTTAAAATCAGGTACTGTTATTGCTCATGTGATTTTTTTATTCTAGTGATGGTGTTTTTCTGTGTGCAGGTACTTGTTAAAATTTGATATTCCAGCAGGGAATATAAACAGTATAGCCTTCTATTCCACCATCTTGGTTTATGCTAAGATGTTAAATTTTGATATTCCAGCAGGGAATATAAACAGTATAGCCTTCTATTCCACCGTCTTGGTTTATGCCCCTGTCTCTCACCCCCCACTAAATAGCATTCTTATAGAAAAAATAAGACATTACCTAATAAAAGGCATTATATTTATTGATAGATTTGCTTATTTATTGCACAAATTTTTTTTTAGTTTCTAGTAAGTGTCAGGTACCATGCTAGTATTAGCTATTGCAGAATATAAAATAAATTCCTTGCCCTCACAGAGGTTACATTCCAGTAGTGAAAATAGGCCATAAAAATCTATCATAAATTGATTTAAGGGTGGAGAGATTGACGATAGTGAGGCAGAGAGACAGAATAATATTAACCTTTAGTAAGTGCTATGAAGAAAGCTGAGGGGTCAAATAATGGATGGGCTATTTTGCTAGGTGATAAGTGGAGAACTCTTTATGATAATGATAATCAAAAGCTGATGTTTTTAAAATAAAAATGAGATAGTTTTAAATATTATGTATGTCCTTAGATGAAAGTGAGATGTGGAAGATCCACTTTGGATGTCCAGGAAAGCCAGAAAAGCTGAAAAGTGGAAAGTTGGTCTTCATTCAATAGACACGTAAACACCCCCAGCGTCCTGTTTTTGAAAGCTTCAAAAAAAAAAAAAAAAAAAAACCCACAAATTTATCTCAGAAGTAGAGGCAATGTTAGCTCTTACAGCATATACAACTCACTTCGGCAATCCATTTGTGTCAATACTTCATGTAAGAAAAGGTATTTCAGATATATATGTGGACAGTACCGTGTATGTAAAAAAAAATTATCCTAGAAAGTACCGTATCAGTTAACATGGTTTCTCTAACTACTTTTGCAGTTAACCTGATTGTGCAGCTAATTGTTAAGTTGAATATTTATCTTATATGTGATAATATGTAATCAAAAGTTGTACAAGTAAACCGGGTTCAGTAGCTCATGCCTGTAATCCCAGTACTTTGGGAGGTCAAGGCAGGTGGATCACCTGAGGTCAGGAGTTTGCGACCAGCCTGGCCAACATGGTGAAACCCTGTCTCTAATAAAAATAAACAAAACAAAACAAAACAAAAACACAACTTGTTATTGCTATACAACAAAAATGTAGGAGGAAGAAAAATTTTAAACATCATAGTAAATAAATTTACATTTGCATATATTGTTTTCCATAGATACATATATAGACATACACACATCAAACAGATAGGTCATATGATTTGTGGTTAGCTTTTGACATCTGATAAAGTAGGAAATACATTTGATGGTGGTGATTAATTATGTGGATAAATGACTATAAAAGTATTACATTGAATCTTAAATGCACAATATAGAATGACTTGGTTTTCACACACTAGTTTCTTGGTTTCTCAGTAGGGCTCTTGAAAAGAGACTGCCATTCAGCTGTTCAGTGGTATTTGAGAATGAGTAGAATTGAAATCTATAAAATATGACTTCATTTGCCACATGTCAGAAGCCATAAAACAATGCATTTATTAGGACAAATACCTAATGCATGTGGGGCTTTAAACCTAGATGACAGGTTGATAGGTGCAGCAAACCACCATGGCACATGTATACTCATGTAACAAACCTGCACCTTCTGCACATGTATCCTGTACTTAAAGTAAAATTTACAAAAAGAAAGAAAATGCATCTAAAGGTCTTTTCTGCCTACATGTATAACACAAGTGGTCTTTTTCATCATTTGTAGTAAATATGATTGTTGCCATATTATAAATATGGACCCAGGCTGTTCCTTGGGAGATTTAATGTGTTTGGAACTCTTTACAGATGTGAGTTTTCCACAGATAGTATCTGTGTACTTTGCTGTAAACTATAGATTAGATTATTTCATTTATCTTTTAAAGGTATATGATAATATTACTTATGCAATTCATATTAGATGGATTGAATGTTCATGATTTTCTATTTTTAAAAAGATAAAAGAGAAAAGGGTAGGAAAATGCTATGGCAGTTTCTTTGTAATAGAAACTTGTCTCATTTTCAAGAAAGCAATATAATGAACTTAACAGATGTGCTGCCACTGCCTTTCCATTTCCTGGATGTCTTAGGAAGACTCCAAGGACAGTGTGACTTCATCTCAAATCCTGATCAAGAGACCTGCTGTGCTCTGTACCTTAATTTGCAGCTCTCCTGCAAACCTGATCAGCCAGCCCAGAAGTGTTTTTATGACTCACAAAAAGAGCTGGGGGTGGGAGGGAGGGAAATGATGGAAAATAAATGGATAGACACTCATCTTCACTTGTGAAAAATTCATGTACATTTTTTATTAATGTGGGTCAGCCCCAAAATTTGCTTGTGGAGGGGTGCCTTATTCCCTGCGGGTGAACACCTCCTCTCCCTTACCTTTTATGATTTTCATCTTTTTTTTTTTTTAAAGGCTGATAACTGTGTTAATCCCTACTAAGACACAAGCTCCACCCAGCATACAAATTATTATTTAGCAATCATTTAAATAGTTGATAACAAGTACATTGGTTTGTTAAGAATTTGACCACCTATTATAATAATGACAAGCCTCAATTATTCCTCAGCTTAAGGAAAAGAGTTCCATGACTTAAAAGAACCCAAATCACCTAGATGCACATCACTTTATTTTAAAAGTGTCATGCAAAATGATATTTAACTGGGTGAAGAGGGAGAGTCGGCCACCTTATATATATAACAGCAGATCTTCACACATGGTGGCTGCACATCACTTTTGTTGTACAAGGTCCATACTCATGTTCTGTGATCCATCCAGATACTATGTGCCTTAGCCCATGTTGCAGTGAAATCTCAAAAAAAAAAATTTCTAATCTACACTGTATGCCCTCTGAAAGTCTTCAGATTTGTTACACACAGAGTAAAAAAGAAAATGGATGTTTCACATGCAAAAAAATGATGATGTTTGAACGAGAAAGCAACATATTTTGAGAGCTTACATATGTGAAGATCTTTCTTCACTAGGCTTAATACCATTATCTCATTTCATCCTAATCTCAGTCGTGTGAGTTACATATTGTCGTCTCCACTTTACACATGAGGAAACCAACTGAAACTAGTTAGGGAACTTGTGAAAAGCTATGTCTTGATGAAAGTATGAAACTAATGCCTTAGATTATGTAAAAATAATGTTACTAAAATGACCAGCTGACCAAATGGGATATGAACCAAACTTAATTAATTTAAGTTGCAGCTTAGAATATTGCACATGGATATGATGCTTCAAATAAAATTGCATGCATTTCAGCTACGTCTTCACCAAAAACATTATATTTAGCTTGAGAATTATGTTTAAAGGTCTTAGTAAAAACAAATTTCAGAGTAGTATTTTTTATATTTAAATAAACTTTTTATTTTAGAAAAGGTTTAGATTCGCAGAAAATGTGTGAAGATAGTACAGTTTCCATATACCACAAATTCAGTTTATATTATTATTAATCTTATGTTAGTATGATACATTTGTCAGAATAATTGAACCAATATAGATTCACTAACTAAAGTGCATACATTATTTAGATTTCTGAGTTTTTTACCTAAGGCTGTTTTTCTCTTTCCGGATCCCATCCAGGATACATCATTAAATTTAGTCATCATGTTGCCTTAGACACTCCTCTTGGCTGTCATAGTTTCTCCGACTTTCCTTGCTTTTGAAAACCTTGACAGTTTTAAAGAGTACAATGAGGAAAGCTGGTCAGAACATCACGCAGTTGGGATTTGATGTTTTCATTTGTCTGATGTGTTTCTTGAGATAAGAAATTCAATTTCTAATTCATTTGTTTCCTATGGTCTTCTGGCTATCAATCCCTTCTGGGTTCGGGTGATCAGGTGTAAAGTCTCCAAGGTACAAACAATATAGGACCTAGGACTTTTCTGTAGATAAAGAATTGGGAATATCATGAGAGGCAAAAGGGACCTATATTTGAGTCTTGTTTCAACCACGTATTAAATTTCTGGTCATGGGCAAATAAATTAACCACCTAGACCCAGTTTACTCATAAGCCAAGGGCCACCTTCTCCTTTAGAGGCTGTTGAAAGGATTTAAAGAAATGGAGCATGCAATACCGTTTCTTGAGATAGTAAGCTATTAATCAGTAGTAGCTTTTTAAAACTATCATTAGATACTATATATAAAGAATTGGGCACAAAGTAGACCTTAATAAATATCTATTATTAAAAGTCAGTGATTTGAGAAGTAAGCCTACTTAGGTTGTGGAATATTTAATTTTGGAATGTGTGTTATCCTAAGGGAAGTAACATTTTGCCTATGGTTTCCCTAGAATGACATGATGGCTCTTTCTCTGAGTAAACAGTCTATTCTGTGTTTAGAGCAGTCTCTCCCAGTTTGTTCATCAGATATAAAGGTTGGTATCAATCAGGCTGACATAACTTTTTTCGGGAGTAGAGATGGGTGTGTCCTTTAGTGTCTTAGTTGTACCCTTGAGCAATTGATGATAAAAATGGCATTCACAGTCAAATAATAGTTAATTCCATAGTGAAAATACTTGCATACAGAAGCAGACAGCTGTTTCCATATATTTCTATTTAAAAGGATAGTGAAAATAGTAAGAGATATTATATAATCTTATTTATAATGTGTTTTTCAGTTAACTTAGGAAGAGTAACCTAATCAAGCTCATTCAAAGCTTGTGTGCACAGACTTGTCCATTAGAATAACTAACCAGAAACTAGAAAATGGTCTTTAGAATATGACAAGCTAGATCAGATTGGGCAATCATGATACTAAGGATTGGCCTTTGTATCCATAACTTAAAGTAGCCAGAATGGGTTCAATGGAAATTAGGCTCTGAACCCAAGAAGAATTAGGCAAGGAGCCTAAAGGAAATGCAGTGTTCTCTGTTCTCCCGTCTGCTTTCTATTTAATTTGGTTTTGTGAGAAGTCTCCGTTTATGAGACATTTTAAAATTTATTCTATATGTGGTCTGTTGTTGACTAAAATGTCATTATGTGACACATGATGGTATAATAAATACATAAACCAGTGGCATAGTACTTTATTATCATTATGAAGTATTATGTACTGTACATAATTGTATGTACTATACTTTTATATGACTGGCAGCACAGTAGGTTTGTTTACACCAGCATCACCACAAACATGTGAGCAATACAGTGCACTACTATGGATACGCTATCACTAGGCAATAGCAGTATTTTAGCCTCATTATAATCTTGCAAGACCAACATTGTGTATGCAGTTCAATATTGATTGAAATATGTTATGTGGTGCATCAGTGTATAAGAGAGTTATATAGTAGGATTCTGAAAACAATGTTGACTTTCTCTTCCCTGAAGACCTTGTGGTCAGCAATAGACATTGATGAGAACAAAGGTCCTGGTTTCCTTATTGTTATTATTTGCATTGTTTACGTTGTGATTCTCCATAATGTCTTCGTAGTACTCCACACACTCAACTACGTAGTAGTTCATTAGTATTGCCCTGATCTTCCCTGACATAGCTAGTATTTACCTGATTTTCTTGATACTTCTCAGGCTCTTTTCCCAAAAGCTATGATATCTGACTTGAAATGGCAAATTTTATAGAGCTGTCTCCCCTAGACTTTCTCTTCTCACTGTTACTTCCTCTCAGGTGTTCTTATCAATATTTATGGCTTTACCTATCATTTATATGCTGATGACTTACCTGTTTGTACTTCCAGATCAAACATCTTTCTCTGTTTGTACTTTCAGGTCAAACATCTTTCTGAATTCCTGATTTATAGACCAAATTGGCTAAGTAATATCTCTATTTAGATGTCTTACAAGTACCTGAAATCAAACATGTCAAAAATGAATTCATGAACAACTCTCCAGTGTTCTCGAGCCAGGTAAATCACACCACCATATAGCCTCTAGTTTGAGTTAGAGCTAATCATCCTTTATGCCCACCTTTTCTTTAGTATCCCTTATTTATTGTCAAATTTCTCAGAATTTATCCCTGTCATTAGGTAACACATGACTATATTTGTCTTGTTCAAGACTCTAAGTTATAGACAGATTGCATAAATATTCCTCTAATTAGTCCTCTTACTCTTATTCTTCAGCTTTAATTCACATTTAATAGTTATCTATTGAGAATGGAAATATTAACTTATCATTCCCTTGCTTAAACCTGAAATAATTTCTCATGTGTTTAGGGTAATAAAAAAATTCCTAATCTCTTAAAGTGGCTTAAATAATCAAACATGACTTAGTCCTTGCAGATTTCTCTAGCTTAATTCTTATCACTTTCCTAGATAAACTTCTATGTTCCCTACTAGATTGCAAACATCATGAGAACATGCTATTTTTATGTTTTTGACACATAATACTAGTTAAAAACATTTTTATGGAATTGATATAATGTATCATGGTATTCTTTTTCACTTCTCCATTTACACTGGAATATCACCTTTTTAGTTAGATGAATATCTCCACTATTGTTTAGGAACTCACTCACATTCATAAAGTCTAGTCTTTATTTATTGTTTCTCTAAGGACATTTCTGCTCATCAATATTATCTCTAAAATTCTGCCACTATTTGCTTATAGGTCTGGGACTGGCTTTGCCCTGACATAAAGATTATTTGTTCTGATCATTTGCCCACGTGTTCAGCCTGTGTATTATTTGCCACACCATGACAATCGACAGGGTTTATATTTTCTTGGCAAAAAGTTTAGAGTTCGATATTAAAAGTAATCGTCTGTCCACACATAATACAACAGTATGAATACCATAGTGCTCTCTATTTAACTACTCTCTGAGCATTGTTTTTCCTCTGTACAGTGTGATAGGTGTTTTTCTCTTTATCTATTTCACCTTCACTATCATATAGGCAGCATTTCTAGTATATCAGCATATCCTGAGATCTACTGTATGCATCATTAAAGAGAAAGAGAATATTCACTTATATGTTTTTAAACTTTTATTGAAGCATTTGAGAATCATGAATGGTAATGCTGCGTGCTGTTTGATGTCTGGGAGGCAGTACTGAGTATTAGGCATAAAGCTTTGAAATCGACAGCCTGGATTTGAATCTTCATTATACCACCTAATAGCTGTTCCAGCTCCTTGACTTATTTTTGTCTTGGTTTCCTGTGTATAACATAAGAATTTTAAAAAATCATCTTATAGGACTGTTATGAGGATTAAAAAAGAAAATACTTGTATTAGTCTGGGTTTTCTAGAGGGACAGAACTCATAGGATATATGTACATATGAAAGGAGTTTATTAAGGAGAATTGACTCACATATCACAAGATGAAGTCCCACAATAGGCCGTCTGCAAGTTGAGGAGCAAGGAAGCCAGTAATTGGTCATTCCAAGTCCCAAAGCCTCAAAACTAAGGAAGCTGACAGTGCAGCCTTCAGTCTGTGGCCAAAGTGCCAAGAGCCACTGGCAAACCACTAATGTTAAGTCCAAGAGTCCTAAAGCCGAAGAACTGAGAGTCTGATGTTTAAGGGCAGGAAGCATCCAGCACGGGAGAAAGATGAAGGCTGGAAGACTCAGCGAGTCTACTCTCTCCATCTTCTTCTGCCTGCTTTATTCCAGCCACACTGGCAGCTGATTAGATGGTGCCTACGCAGATTGAGGGTGGGTCTGCCTCTCCCAGTCCACTGACTCAAATGTAAATCTCCTTTGGCAACACCTCACAGACACACCCAAGAACAATACTTTGCATCCTTCAGTCCAGTCAAGTTGACAGTTTTAACCATCACAGTACTTATCATAGTACCTGATATGTGGTAAGTGAATTATAAATCTTAGCAATTATTAAAGTGAAGCTTGGGAAAATAAATCTTTCATTTGAAATTATTACTTGTACTTTAAATATATTCCAAACTATGACACAGGCCAATAATTTATTTTTCTTAATGTATGATTTTTAATATAGTATAGTTTATACAAATGTATGATAAATCATTCAAACTTTATAAAATGGTATTATAATGAAAAGACCACCCTTATAGAATTATCTTTGAAAATAAGGTGAAAAAATAAAAAATAGCATTTAAAAAAATTTTAACTAATTTGATATATCTACATTATAAATTGCTAAGTGTTTTCTATACTTAAATAAGAAACTTCTACTTTTAATATTTGTGTCATTGTTAGATCTTGTAACATTCTGATATATCTTATTATATATAATTACCGGGTTTACAGATGAAATAATGCCATTATTAAGCTCATGACATGCATGGTAACACTGAAATCTATGAACAAGAATCTTATATAATAGGAATCCACCTGTGGCTTTACAGTCTTGGAATCTAGCCATAATGTTTCATTCAACACCATTAAAGGTGCACCTGTCTATCAGATAAGAAAACATAGTGGTCATTAATTATATAATTTCTTTCATTATCAACTTGGCTTGAAACCAATCATTTTATTTACAGGACAGGCTTTGGGTTTGATTTAAATCATGTTGAATGCTGCAGCCCCGGTGTGAACTACTCTGTTAATATCCTAGTTTGATCATGTGGTGAAGATATTGGATAAAAAATGTGCTTTGGATTTTGTGAGACTCTACTTAAATTATTCTTAAAAAAAGACAAAATCATAAAGCATGTTGCAAGTTAATATCACGTTTAGAGTTTCAGGAGTTGTGAACTTTATATTTGTCAACTTGTAACAGAGACCTGAGAAATGAAAGAGGAAAAGGAACATGAGGATTTCCAGGCAACAAGATATACAGTCTATTCAGTAGCATGCTTTAGTTTAGTAAAAGTTGAAGTGAAGAACTTTGTTCAAAATAGAGAGAAATGTCATTCCAATTTTCTCTTTTAAAATTTACTGCTTTTGAAGTGAGGGACTTTGTTCAAAGCAGAGAGAATGTCATTCCAACTTTCTATTTTAAAATTTATTCCTTAAAAAATTAGCTTTCACTGAACTTTTACTTTCACTTTTCTTAAAGTATGTCCATTATTCTTCCATTCTGCTTTCTTTAAATATCAGACTTCTTATTTAAACATTTTCATTCACTATTATTTTTGTTTATTAAACTTTATTGAGAGTGAAAGAGGAACTGTGAGATACCAAGAAGAAAAGGAAGAGGAGGATGGGCTAGACAAAAAGAAAGAAGAAGAGGTAGGACAAGAGGAAGAAGTGACCTCTGCCCTCCAATACCTCCAGTATCCGTAATTTCTCAAGTCCAACTATGTCTAGCTCAAGACAGTATGCTATGTACTGTGTTAGTTTACAAAGGCTGCTATAACAAAGTATCACAGTCTGTGTGGCTTTAAACACAGAAATTTATTTTCTCACAATTCTGGAGGTTACAGTCTGAGATTAAGACGTCAGCAGCATTTGTTTCTTCTAAGGCCTCTCTCTGTAGCTTGTATATGACTGTCTTCGTCTGGCATCTTCACATCTTCCTTCCTCTGTGCAAGCCTGTGTTATATTCTGCTCTTTATTACCTCTTTAAAGGCCTCATCTCCATATACTGCCACATGATGTCATCCTGAGAGTTAGGACTTCAGCATAAGAATTTGGGTGGTGAGGACACAATTCAGCACATAACATGTACACTAGCAGAAATTTGAGCAAATCAGAATACAAAAAGAATGGATTCCAGCCAGAGAAATTTGAGAGAGATCCATGGTAAGGGGAGTATATACTCTTAAGTTTATATGTGTGATCACATGATGATAGGCTGCATTTTAGGGCTCTGGACAATTTAAATCACTGATTATGAGTAGAATTAATTTTTCAGGAAGTAAGCTAAGTACAATGTCTTAGCTGCTATTTATGTGGGAGTAACATTAAAATATGCCAAGCTCTCTGCATTGACATTCAATTAAAAATATTTTATATTAAAGATTGTTTTACATATAAGCATATACATAAGCTGTTTCACAAAATTATTTCCAAATGTGTGTGCCCTAATATATTTTCCTGTGGTTTTACTTATTTGTTATCATTCTGGAATAAGAACTTGAAATAGAAAAGAATTATATAGGTTTAATTTAAAACAAAAAAAACCCCCATTTTATTGTATTGCTTTAAAAATTAAATTATAAACTGGGACATGAAAAATTATAAAGATATACAGATATTCTGATTTAATTTTCTCATTTCTGTTAACTATTAAAACTTTTTTTTAAATAAGAGAATGCTGTTATATTCTTATAAGGTATAATCACACAGGTTTAAGTTCAGCCTACATTTCCATTGCCTGCAACTATTTCTATATGGGCAAATAAAGCATTTTATTTGCAATATAATTACTGTTATGTTTTTGCATTACTCTGTCCTTGCATTGCTGTAAAGAAATACTTGAGATTCGGTAATTTATACAGAAAGAGGTTTAACTGGCTCATGGTTCTGCGGGCCTTACAGAAAACAGAGTGACATTCACTTCTGGGGAGGCCTTAGGAAGCTTACAATCATGGTGAAAAGTGAAGGGGAAGCAGACATGTCACATGATGAAAGCAAGAGAAAGACAGAGGGCAAGGAGGTGTTACACACTTTTTAACAACCAGATCTCATAAGAAGGCACTCACTATTGCAAGGATAGCACCAAATGGATGGTACTAAGCCACTCATGAGAAATCTGCCCTCATGATTCAATCACCCCCTACCAGGCCCCACCTTCAAACTTGGGGGTTACAATTCAACATGAAATTTGAGCAGGGACACATATCCAAACTATATCATTTTGCCCCTGGCCCCTCCCAAATCTTATGTCCTCGCATTTCAAAATATAATCATCCCTTCCCAATGGTACCCCCAAAGTCTTAACTCATTCCAGCATTTACTCAAAAGTTTAAAGTCCAAATCCTCATCTAAGACAAGGCAAGTTTCTGCCACTTGTGAGTTTGTAAAATAAATACAACAAGTTAGTTACTGCCAAGATACAATGGAGTTATAGGAATTTATAAACATTCTCATTGCAAAAGAGGGAAATCAGCCAAAAGAACAAGGAGCTAAAGACTCCATGCATGTGTGAAACCCAGAAGAGCAGTCATTAAATCTTAAAACTCCAAAATAATCTCCTTTGACTCCATGTCCCACATCCAGAGTAATATGGTGCAAGAGGTGGGCTCCCAAGATGGTGGGCAACTCTGCCCCTGTGGCTTTGAAGTTTTCAGTCTTGACATCTGCTCTCACAGGCTGGCATTGAGCGCTTGTGGCTTTTCCAGATGCAGCATAAAAACTGTTGGTGAATCTACCATTCTGATGTCTAGAGGATGATGGCTCCTTTCTCACAGCTCCAGTAGGCAGTGTGCCAGTGAGGACTCTGTGTAGGGGCTACACATTTTCCCTCTGTAGTGCCCTAGTAGGGGTTCTCCCTGCAGCTTGCTTCTTTTTGCCTGGACATCCAGGCTTTTTCGTATGTCCTCTGAAATATAGGCAGAGGCTCCCAAGCCTCAACTCTTGCATTCTGTGCACCCACAGACTTAACACCATGTGGAAGCCACCAAGGCTTACAACTTGCAACCCATCATCTATACCTGGGGGGCCCCTTTGAGCAATGGCTGGAGTAGCTGGGATACCAGAAACAGTGTCCCACAGCTGCACAGGGCAGTGGGGCTCTGAGCATGGTCCAAGAAGTCATTCTGTCCTTCTAGGCCTCTGAGCCTGCAATGGCAGGAGCTGCCTCTTAGATCTCTGAAATACCTTCAAGCTTTTTTCCCATTGTCTGGCCTATCAGCTCTTGGCTTCTTCTTTGTTATGCAAATAACTCTCTAATAAGTGGTATCTCCACACCTTGCTATAATTCCTTTCCCAAAAACAGTCTTTCTTTTTTGTCACATGGCTAGGCTGTACATTTTTCAAGTTTTTACAGTCTACTTCCCTTTTAAATATAAGATCCAACTTATTTCTTAGCTCCTGCATCTGAGCATAGGTTGTTAGAAGCAGCTATGCCACAACTTGAACACTTTGCTGCTTAGAAATTTCTTCCACCAGATACCCTAAATCATCACTCTCAATCTCAAACTTTCACGTATCCCTAGGACAGGGACACAATCCAGCCAAGTTTTTTGATAAGGCATAACATGTGTGACCTTTGTTCCAGTTACCAGTAAGTTCTTGATTTCCATCTGAGACCTTGTCAGCCTAGACTTCACAGTATGTCACTATCAGCATTTTGGTCACAATCATTTAACCAGTTTCTGAGAAGTTTGAAACTTTCCCTTATCTTCCTGTCTTCTGAGCCCACTACACTCTTCCAATCTGTGCCTGTTACCCAATTCCAAAGCTGCTTCTATATTTCCAGGTATCTTTATAGCAATACCCTAGTCCTGTTACCAATTTTCTGAATCAGTTAATTCTTGCATTGCTATAAAGAAATACTTGAGACTCGGTAATTTATTAAGAAAAAGGTTTAACTGGCCCATGGTTTTCCAGGTGGTACAGGAAACATAGTGATATCTGCTTCTAGGGAGCCCTCAGGAAATTTATAATCATGGCAGAAGGGGAAGGGGAAACAGGCACATCACATGGTGAAAGCAGGAGGAAGACAGAGGGAGAGGGAGGTGCAAGACACTTTTAAATGACCAGATCTCCTGAGAAGTCACCCACTATCATGAAGACGGCACCAAGAGCATGGTACTAAAGCATTTGTGTAAAATTTGCCCTCATGAGCCAATCACCTCCTACCTGGCCCCACCTCCAACATTGGGGATTTTAATTCAACATGAGATTTGGATGGGGACACACAACCAAACTATATCAATTTTCTAGATATTGTTTCAACATGTAAAATTGGATAACAAGAACAATTTCAAAAAATCTGTAACCAGGAGGAAATAAAAGCCATTTCTTTTCTTTTTTTTTTTTTAATTATACTTTAAGTTCTAGGGTACATGTGCATAACGTGCAGGTTTGTTACATATGTATACTTGTGCCACGTTGGTGTGCTGCACCCATCAACTCGTCAGCACCCATCAACTCATCATTTACATCAGGTATAACTCCCAATGCAATCCCTCCCCACTCCCCCCTCCCCATGATAGCTGCCCCGGTGTGTGATGTTCCCCTTCCCGAGTCCAAGTGATCTCATTGTTCAGTTCCCATCTATGAGTGAGAACATGTGGTGTTTGGTTTTCTGTTCTTGCGATAGTTTGCTGAGAATGATGGTTTCCAGCTGCATCCATGTCCCTACAAAGGACACAAACTCATCCTTTTTTATGGCTGCATAGTATTCCATGGTGTATATGTGCCACATTTTCTTAATCCAGTCTGTCACTGATGGACATTTGGGTTGATTCCAAGTCTTTGCTATTGTGAATAGTGCCGCACTAAACATACATGTGCATGTGTCTCTATAACAGCACGATTTATAATCCTTTGGGTATATACCCAGTAATGGGATGGCTGGGTCATATGGTACTTCTAGTTCTAGATCCTTGAGGAATCACCATACTGTTTTCCATAATGGTTGAACTAGTTTACAGTCCCACCAACAGTGTAAAAGTGTTCCTATTTCTCCACATCCTCTCCAGCACCGGTTGTTTCCTGACTTTTTAATGATTGCCATTCTAACTGGTGTGAGATGGTATCTCATTGTGGTTTTGATTTGCATTTCTCTGATGGCCAGTGATGATGAGCATTTTTTCATGTGTCTGTTGGCTGTATGAATGTCTTCTTTTGAGAAATGTCTGTTCATATCCTTTGCCCACTTTTTGATGGGGTTGTTTGTTTTTTTCTTCTAAATTTGTTTGAGTTCTTTGTAGGTTGTGGATATTAGCCCTTTGTCAGATGAGTAGATTGCAAAAATGTTCTCCCATTCTGTAGGTTGCCTGTTCACTCTGATGGTAGTTTCTTTTGCTGTGCAGAAGCTCTTTAGTTTAATTAGTTCCCATTTGTCAATTTTGTCTTTTGTTGCCGTTGCTTTTGGTAAATACAAACTACTATCAGAGAATACTATAAACACCTCTACACAAATAAACTAGAAAATCTAGAAGAAATGGATAATTTCCTGGACACTTACACTCTCCCAAGACTAAACAAGGAAGAAGCTGAATTCCTGAATAGACCAATAGCCAGCTCTGAAATTGAGGCAATAATTAATAGCCTACCAACCAAAAAAAGTCCAGGACCAGATGGATTCACAGCTGAATTCTACCAGAGGTACAAGGAGGAGCTGGTACCATTCCTTCTGAAACTATTCCAATCAATAGAAAAAGAGAGAATCCTCCCTAACTCATTTTATGAGGCCAACATCATCCTGATACCAAAGCCTGGCAGAGACACAACAAAAAAAGAATTTTAGACCAATATCCCTGATGAACATTGATGCAAAAATCCTCAATAAAATACTGGCAGACCGGATCCAGCAGCACATCAAAAAGCTTATCCACCATGATCAAGTGGGCTTCATCCCTGGGATGCAAGGCTGGTTCAACATATGCAAATCAATAAATGCAATCCAGCATATAAACAGAACCAAAGAGAAAAACCACATGATTATCTCAATAGATGCAGAAAAGGCCTTTGAAAAAATTAAACAGCCCTTCATGCTAAAAACGCTCAATAAATTTGGTATTGATGGAATGTATCTCAAAATAATAAGAGCTATTTATGACAAACTCACAGCCAATATCATACTGAATGGGCAAAAACTGGAAAAATTCCCTTTGAAAACTGGCACCAGACAGGGATGCCCTCTCTCACCACTCCTATTCAACATAGTGTTGGAAGTTCTGGCTAGGGCAATCAGTCAAGAGAAAGAAATCAAGGGTATTCAGTTAGGAAAAGCAGAAGTCAAATTGTCCCTCTTTGCAGATGACATGATTGTATATTTAGAAAACCCCATTGTCTCAGCCCAAAATCTCCTTAAGCTGATAAGCAACTTCAGCAAAGTCTCAGGATACAAAACCAATGTGCAAAAATCACAAGCATTCTTATACACCAGTAACAGACAAACAGAGAGCCAAATCATGAATGAACTTCCATTCACAATTGCTTCAAAGAGAATAAAATACCTAGGAATCCAACTTACAGGGGATATAAAGGATCTCTTTAAGGAGAACTACAAACCACTGCTCAATGAAATAAAAGAGGACACAAACAAATGGAAGAACATACCATGCTCATGGATAGGAAGAATCAATATCGTGAAAATGGCCATACTGCCCAAGGTATAGATTCAATGCCATCCCCATCAAGCTACCAATGAGTTTCTTCACAGAATTGGAAAAAACTGCTTTAAAGTTCATATGAAACCAAAAAAGAGCCCGCATTGCCGAGACAATCCTAAGTCAAAAGAACAAAGCTGGAGGCATCACACTACCTGACTTCAAACTATACTACAAGGCTACAGTAACTAAAACAGCATGGTACTGGTACCAAAACAGAGATATAGACCAATGGAACAGAACAGAGTCCTCAGAAATAATACCACACATCTACAGCCATCTGATCTTTGACAAACCTGAGAAAAACAAGAAATGGGGAAAGGATTCCCTATTTAATAAATGGTGCTGGGAAAATTGGCTAGCCATAAGTAGAAAGCTGAAACTGGATCCTTTCCTTACTCCTTATACGAAAATTAATTCAAGATGGATTAGAGACTTAAATGTTAGACCTAATACCATAAAAACCCTAGAAGAAAACCTAGGTAATACCATTCAGGACATAGGCATGGGCAAGGACTTCATGTCTAAAAGCCATTTCAAACATCGTAAATTGAAAAAGTATTGAGAGATAAAACCTAATGGGCTTTTAAAATAACCAGACTGAAATTTCATATAGAGCATTTCATTAAAGACATGATATATTTACTGGTTTATATTGATAACAACGAAGTTCAAGATTGAAACAAGAAAGACAATAATAATAATAAAGTTGTAATTTCATTAATCAAAACAATTGAGTAGTTGAAAATTGTCTTTAGTGCCTCTTTATCCCTTCTGGTTCAGAGGAACTAGGCAGCTCTAAGAGTTGGTAATAACCTAATCTCTAGTACCTGGCTCTATTTTCTTTTACCATGTGTTCTCTTTTACTTCTGTTACACTCCACAATAAGAATTCATAGCCCAATTGAAATTGGCATATAATGAAGAAGAAATTTCTAAGAGTGGTACTAATATTAATTTTAGCCAAAATGGAAGGCTAACAAGGTGTATGTGTAGATCACTAAAATTGATCTTTTATCTCACACAGTTTATATGTACATCAAGCTTGTTATTTTGACTTAATTACTTCTTATTGAAGTATGATCAAACCACTTGGTCATCTAATAGATGATTATTTATAAATCATTTTAGAATGTATATATATATAAAATAATCTGTATTACAACAGACATAAGATTTCAAAATATATACTTACATACATATAATTTGAATATTTTATATATATAATTTGAATATTTTATATATATATAAAATTTGAAATATTATATCTGTTTTGATACAGATTATAAAATAGATAATCCATCGATGACTTCAACTATGCTATAGCTTTTATGGTAGGTAAATATGTAGCTGGTAATTTTAAAAATCTTTGTTTAAAACAGAGCTCTTTGGTTTAATTAGATCCCATTTGTCAATTTTGGCTTTTGTTTCAGTTGCTTTGGAGTTTTTGTCATGAAGTCTTTGCCCCATGCCTATGTCCTGAATGGTATTGCCTAGGTTTTCTTTAGAGTTTTATAGTTTGGGGTTTTACATTTAAGTCTTTAATCCATCCTGAATTAATTTTTGTATAATGTGTAAGACAGGGTTCCAGTTTCAGTTTTCTGCATATGCCTAGCCAGTTTTCCCAGAACCATTTACTGAATAGGAGATCCTTCCACATTGTTTGTTTTTGTCAGGTTTGTCAAAATCAGACGGTTGTAGATGTGTGGTGTTATTTCTGAGGTCTCTGTTCTGCTCCATTGGTATACATGTCTGTTTTGGTGCCACTATCATGCTGTTTTTGTTACTGTAGCCTTGTAGTGCAGTTTGAAGTCAGATAGCATGATGCCTCCAGCTTTATTCTTTATGCTTCGGATTATCTTGTCTATACGGGGTTATCTTTGATTCCATATGAAATTTAAAGTAGTTTTTTTTTTATATTTCTGTGAAAAGTGTCACTGGTTGTTTGATGGAAATAACATTGAATCGATAAATTACTTTGGGCAATATGGCCATTTTCATGGTATTGATTCTTCCTATCCATGAGCATGAAATGTTTTTCCATTTATTTGTGTCCTCTCTGATTTCCTTGAGCAGTGGTTTGTAGTTCTCCTTGAAGAGGTCCTTCACATTCCTTGTTAGCTTTATTCTTAGGTATTTTATTCTCTTTGTAGCAGTTGTGAATGGGAGTTCATTCATGATTTGGCTTTCTGCTTGCCTATTGTTGATGAATAGGAATGCTTGTGATTTTTGCACATTTTGTATCCTGAGATTTTGCTGAAGTTGATTATCAGTTCAGGGAGTTTTTGGGCTGAGATGATGGGGTTTTCTAAATATAAAATCATATCATCTACAGACAAGTTGACTTCTTCTCTTCCTGTTTAAATAAACTTTATTTCTCTTCCCTGATTGCCCTGGCCAGAACTTCCAATACTATGTTGAACAGGAGTGGTGAGAGGGGGCATCCTTGTCTTGTGCCTGTTTTCAAAGAGAAAACAGGCAAAATGCTTCCAGCTTTTGCCCATTTAATATGATATTGCCTGTGGGTTTGTCATACATATCTCTTATTATTTTGAAATATGTTCCATGAATACCTAGTTTATTGAGAGTTTTTAATATAAAGGGATGTTGAATTTTATCAAAGGCCTTTTCTTCATCTATTGAGATGATCATGTGGCTTCTGTCTTTAGTTCTGTTTATGCGATGAATCATATTTATTGATTTGCATGTGTTTAACCAACCTTACATCCTGGGGATGAAGCAAACTTGATTGTGGCAGATAAGCCTTTTGATGTGCTACTGGATTCAGTTTACCAGTATTTTATTGAGGATTTTTACTTTGATGTTCATGAAGGATATTGGCCTGAAGTTTTCTTTTTTGGTTGTCTCTCTGCCAGGTTTTGATGTCAGGATGATGCTGGCCTCATAGAATTAGTTAGGGAGGAGTCTCTCCTTTTCAATTTTTTGGAATAGTTTTAGTAGAAATGGTACCAGGTCTTCTTTGTACCTCTGGTAGAATTCAGCTGTGATTTCATATGGCCCTGGGCTTTGTTTGTTTGTTTGTTTTTGGTTGGTAGGTTATTTATTATTTCCTCAGTTTCAGAACTTGTTATTTCTACTCAGGGATTCAATTTCATCCTGGTTCAGTCTTGGGATAATGTATATGTCCAGAAATTTATCCATTTCTTCTAGATTTTCTAGTTTATGTGCATGGAGGTGTTTGCAGTATTCACTGATGGTTGTTTGTATTTCTGTGGGGTCAGTGGTGCTATTCCCCTTATCACTTTTGATTGTGTTTGAGTCTTCCCTCTTTTCTTCTTTATTAGTCTAGCTAACAGTCTATCTATTTCATTAATGTTTTCACAAAAATAATGCCTCCTGGATTTGTTGATTTTTTGAAGGGTTTTTCATGTCTCTATCTCTTTCAGTTCAGCTCCAATCTTATTCCTTGTCTTCTGCTAGCTTTGGGGTTTGTTTGCTCTTGGTTCTATAGTTCTTCTAGTTGAGATATTAGTTTGTTAATTTGAGCTTTTTCTAGCTCTTTGATGTGGGCATTTAGTGCTATAACTTTCCCTTTTAACAGTGCTTTAGCTTCATCTTAGAGAGTCTGGTATGCTTTCTTCTTGTTCTCCTTAGTTTCAAAGAACTTCTTGATTTCTATCTTAATGTAATTATTTATCCATGAGTCATTCAGGAGAAGGTTGTTGAATTTTCAGTTGTGTGGTTTTGAGGGAATTTCTTAATCTTGAGTTCTAATTTGATTGTGCCATGGTCTGAGAGACTATTTCTCATGATTTCAGTTCTTCTGCATTTGCTAAGGAGTGATTTACTTCCAATTGTGTGATCAATTTTAGAGTAAGTGCCATGTGGTGGCAAGAGGAATGTATATTCTATTGTTTGGGGGTGGAGATTTCGCTAGATATCTATTAGGTCTACTTGATTCAGAGCTGAATTCAGGTCCTGAATATCTTTGCCAATTTTCTGTCTTGATGATCTGTCTAATATTGTTAGTTGGGTGTTAAAATCTCCCACTATTATTGTGAGAGAGTCTAAGTCTCTTTGTAGGTCTCTGAGAACTTGCTTTATGAAACATTTGCTACTGTACTGGGTGAATATACAGTTAGGATAGTTAAGTCTTCTTGTTGAATTCAACCCTTTACCATTACGTAATGCCCTTCTTTGTCTTTTTTGATTTTTGTTGGTTTAGAATCTGTTTTGTCAGAAACTAGGATTGCAACCCCTAATTTTTTCTGTTTTCCATTTGCTCGGTAATTTTCTTCCATCCTTTATTTTGAGCCTATGTCTGTCTTTGCACTTGAGATGAGTCACTTGAAGAGAGTATACTAATGAGTCTTGGCTCTTTATCCAGCTTGCCATTCTGCATCTTTTAATTGGGGCACTTTAAGGCTAGTATTGTTATGTGTGAATTTGATCCTGTCATCATGATACTAGCTGGTCATTTTCCAGACTTGTTTAGGTAGTGGCTTCATAGTGTCACTGGTCTCTGTACTTCAAGGTGTTTTTGTAGTGACTGGTAATGGTTTTTCCTTTCCATATTTAGTGCTCCCTTCAAGAGCTCTTGCAAGGCAGGCCTGGTGATGATGATTTCCCTAAACATTTGCTTATCTGAAAATTATCTTATTTCTTCTTTGCTTATGAAGCTTGGTTTGGCCAGATATAAAATTCTGGGTTGGAAATTCTTTTTAGAATGTTGAATATTGGCCCCCAATCTCTTCTGGGTTTCCACTGAGGGGCCTGCTGTTAGTCCGATGAGATTTTCTTTGTAAGTGACCTGGCCTTTCTCTCTCACCACCCTTAACATTTTAACTTTTATTTTGACCTTGGAGAATCTGATGATTATGTATCTTGGGGTGGGTTTTCTCATGCAGTATCTTCCTGGGGTTCTCTGCATGTCCTGAATTTGAATGTTGACCTGTCTCGCTAGATTGGGAAGGTTCTCCTGGATGATATCCTAAAGTATGTTTTCCAGCTTGGTTCCATTCTCCCCATGTCTTTGAGGTACCCCAGTTAGTCATAGGTTTGGTCTCTACACAATCCCATATTTCTCAGAGGTTTTGTCCATTCCTCTTTATTCTTTTTTCTCTATTCTTGTCTGGCTATCTTGTTTCAGAAAGTCAGTCTTCAAGTTCTGAGATTCTTTCCTCCACTTGGTCTATTCTGCTATCTATACTTATGATTGCATTGTAGAGCTCTTGTGTTGGGTATTTTAGTTCCATCAAGTCAGTTATGTTTCTCTCTAAACTGGCTATTCTTTCTATCAGCTCCTGGATCGTTTTATCATGATTCTTAGCTTCTTTGTATTGAGTTACAACATGCTCTTTTAGCTCAGTGAATTTCGTTATTACCCACCTTCTGAAACCTACGTCTGTGAATTCAGCCACCTCAGCCTCAGCCCAGTTCTGTGCCCTTGCTGGAGGGGTGTCCTGGTCATCTGGAGGAGACACACTCTGGCTTTCTGAGTTTCCAGCATTTTTGCATTGATTATTATCTTTGTGGGCTTATCTAGCTTTGATATTTGAGGTTGCTGACCTTTGAATGAGGTTTTCTGGGGTCCTTATTTGTTGATGTGGTTATTGTTCTTGTTTTCTGTTTGTTTGCTTTTCTTGTAACAGTCAGGCCAACTCTACCACAGTGCTGCTGCAGTTTGCTGGGCGTTTACTCCAGACCCAGTTGCCTTGTTTTTTCTCCTGTACCTGGAGGTATCACCAGTGAAGGCTGTGAAACAGCAAAGATAACAGCCAGCAGCTTCTTCTGGAAGCTCTCTCCCAGGGTCTACTGACCTGTTGCCAGTCTGAACACACCTGTAGGAGGAGGCTGGGGACCCCTATTGGGAAGTTTTACTAAGTCAGGAGGAATGGGTTGAGGGACCTGCGTAAAGAAGCAGTCTGGCTAATTTTGGTGGAACAGGTGTGCTATGTTGGGAGGGACCTTTCCTCATGCAGATCCTTTGTATTCTCCAAAGCTGGCAGGCTAGAATGGCTGAGTCCCTGAGAGCTCCGTCCCAGGCTAGGGCTCTAATTAGAGTCCTAGCCATAGAACCATAGCGGGAGTGGCTGAAGCCCCCATATCAAGGCTCACTCAGTGAGGAGGAATGGATCCAGATCCCACTTAAAGAAGCAGTCTTGCCAAAATCCAGCAAGGCAGCTGTGCTGTTGTGGGGGACTGTTTCTCATCAGGATCATTTGTATTTGCCAAAGCCGGCAGGCTGGAATAACTGAGTCTACTGAACTGAAGAGACTGTGGCCCCCTCCCTGACCCACTGCTCTGGGAACTTAAACCCTGCCTCAGGCAGATTCCAGCCTGTCGTCATTGTCCGGCTGGAATTCCGAGCCAGTGGCTTTTAACTTGTGAGGTGCATTAGAAGTGGCGCCCACAGAATGATGCTGCTTGGCTCTCTGGATTCAACCCCTTTCCTAGGGATATGGACAGATGTATTTCCTGCCTTGCAGGGATCCTGGGGCCAGAGTATGTAAAACTCCTGAGTTTCTGTGGGTGCCTGAGCTGCTGCTCTGCTGAGACTCCACACAGCTCTGTGTGTCAGACCCAAGGCCCTGGTGGTGTGGGCTCACAGGGGGATCTCCTGATCCACAGGTTGCAAAGATCTTTGAGAGAAGTGTGGTTTCAATCACTCACTGCTTCCCTTGGCTTTGGGGGTGAGGCTACTTTGGCTCTGTGCCACTCCCCAGTAGGCCGTCTCCTGCACCGCCCTCACTTTTCTTCCTTCTCCATGGGTTGAGTTGTTTGGTTAATCAGTCCCAATGCGAGAACCTAGATATTTCCGTGGAAGGTGCTGAATTCACTTGCCCCTTTTCATTCCTCTTCCTGAGTGCCACAGACCACAGTTGCTTCTAATTAGCCATTGTGGATCCTCCCAGTTTTCTTTTATTGTGTTTCATTGCGCCATATATGTATATATAATACAATATATATATTTCATTAAGTTTTCATGATATATATTTTTTCTTCCTTTTCCTTTTAATATATTTATGTCTTTATACTTAAGGTGTGCTTTTTTGTAAACAGCATAGAGTTGGGTTTTGCTTTTTTTATCTGTTTGACAGTCTCAGTCTTATAGTGTGATTATATAATTTACACTAATATTATTACTCAGTCTTATAGTGTGATTATATAATTTACACAATATTATTACTCATTTAAATGTGGCAAATCTGCGACCTTACTAATTGCTTTTTGTTGTTTCTTTGTACCTCTTCTCTGCCTCCTTTTGTATGAATTAAGTATTTTTTATAATTTTATTTTATCTCCACTATTGGCTTTATATTTATATGACCCCTTTAAATCTATTCTGTTGATTACACTAGATTTTAAAATATAATATATATTATTAATAAGTTAATGCCTATTTTTAAATAATATGCAACTTTGTCTATAGTGTAAAACCTTACAACAGATTATTTCAAATTCATCCTTATCGTTGTGCTATTATTGTCATACATTTTGATTTTACATATGCAATAACATATAATACACTGATACTCTCCTTTAGCACATTTGTATTTTAAAGCAAATGCAAATATAAAAAAAATAATTTTATATGTGACTTCCGTTATTCCATTTTCCGTTTTCTTTGTTAATTTGTGTAGGTCTAAGTTTTTGTCTTGGAAAATATTCCTTATGCTTTAAGAACTTTTACAAAATATTTTTAAAAGTTCTTAAAGCATAAGGAATATTTTCCAAGACAAAAACTTAGACCTACACAAATGCTCAAGCCTGTAATCCCAGCACTTTGGGAGGCCGAGACGGGTGGATCACGAGGTCAGGAGATCGAGACCATCCTGGCTAACACGGTGAAACCCCGTCTCTACTAAGAAATACAAAAAACTAGCCGGGCGAGGTGGCGGGCGCCTGTAGCCCCAGCTACTCGGGAGGCTGAGGCCGGAGAATGGCGTGAACCCGGGAGGCGGAGCTTGCAGTGAGCTGAGATCCGGCCACTGCACTCTAGCCTGGGCTACAGAGCCAGACTCTGTCTCAAAAAAAAAAAAAAAAAAAAAAAAAAAAATATT